>NC_052158.1:40549759-40669975 GCF_902713615.1 Scyliorhinus canicula
CCCCCCCCCCCCCCCCCCCCCCCCCCCCCCCCCCCCGCCGCTGCCAGTCCTGGATTCCTGCTCTGGTATTGATAAGGGTCTGAAAGTTAGTGGCCATGGAGCACTGGGAGTGGGCCACCTCCTTCTGAGTCTGGGCCACCTCCCTCTGGGACTGGGCCACCTCCCTCTGGGACTGGGCCACCTCCCTCTGGGACTGGGTCACCTCCCTCTGAGACTGGGCCACCTCCCTCTGGGACTGGGCCATCTCCCTCTGGGACTGGGTCACCTCCCTCTGGGACTGGGCCACATCCCTCTGAGTCTGGGCCACCTCCCTCTGGGACTGGGCCACCTCCCTCTGGGACTGTGCGACACCAGCCAGCACCTGGGCAATGGCGCGAATGCTCTCAGCAATGGCCTGCTATGACTGGGCCACATTGAGGAGCGCCGCTGCAATCTCTAGGTGGCTCCGGCACATGGTTGCCTGTGAAAGGGCATCCCTGTCCTGGGCCACGGCCCCCGCCTGCACAGAATGCCCCAGACCTTGCACACTTTGACTCAAGTCCGACACCGTCGCCCCCATTGTCTCCACCATGGGCGTCACCCGTGTGGTATTGGCCTGGGTGGCACGCATGACCGGCACCACTTCCTGCTCCGCCGGCCGTCATCTCCTCCTCTTGTCCCTGGGTCTCTGCCTGCACTTGCAGTATGGGTGGGACTGGATCTTCTAGGAGTCCGCAACCCATCCGGCCCCTCGGCTGCTCCGACCTCCACCTGTTGTACCAAACCGACTGTGTGGTGCGACCAGATAGTGTCCCAGAGGCCTCCTCACTAATTTGACCAATAGTAATGGTAGTCACTGAGATGGTGGATGGTGTTGGAGATAGCAGTGATGGAGAGTCAATGTCTCCACTCTGTGGTTGTCACCTGTGTGTCTGTCTCCTGTGTGGTTGTCCCCCGTGTGTCTGTCTCCTGTGTGGTTGTCCCCAGTGTGTCTCTCTCCTGTGTGGTTGTCACCTGTGTGTTTGTCTCCTGTGTGGTTGTCCCCTGTGTCTGTCTCCTGTGTGGTTGTCCCCTGTGTGTCTCACCTGTGTGGTTGTCACTTGTGTGTCTGTCGCCTGTGTGGTTGTCCCGTGTGTGTCTGTCTCCTGTGTGCCTGTCTCCTGTGTGTTGGTCGCCTGTGTGTCTCTCCTGTGTGGTGGTCCCCTGTGTGCCTGTCTCCTGTGTGGATGTCCCCTGTGTGTCAGCCTCCTGTGTGTCAGACCGCTGTGTGTCTCTCTCCTGTGTGGTTGTCCCTTGTGTGTCTGTCTCCTGTGTGGTTGGACGCTGTGTGTCTGTCTCCTGTGTGGTTGTCCCCTGTGTGTCTGTCTCCTGTGTGGTTGTCCCCTGTGTGTCTGTCTCCTGTGTGATTGTCCCCTGTGTGTCTGTCTCCTGTATGGTTGTCCCCTGTGTGTCTGTCTCCTGTGTGGTTGTCCCCTGTGTGTCTCTACTGTGTGGTTGTCCCCTGTGTGTCTCTCTCCTGTGTGGTTGTCCCCTGTGTGTTTGTCTCCTGTGTGTCTGTCCCCAGTGTGGTTGTCCCCTGTGTGTCTCTCCTGTGTGGTTGTCCCCTGTGTGTCTGTCTCTTGTGTGGTTGTCCCCTGTGTGTCTCTCCTGTGTGGTTGTACCTTGTGTGTTTCTCTCTTGTACGGTTGTCCCCTGTGTGTCTCTCCTGTGTGGTTGTTCCCTGTGTGTCTGTCTCTTGTGTGGTTGTCCCCTGTGTGTCTCTCCTGTGTGGTTGTGCCTTGTGTGTTTGTCTCCTGTGTAGTTGTCCCCTGTCTGTCTGTCTCCTGTGTGGTTGTTCCTCTGTGTCTGTCTCCTGTGTGGTTGTCCGCTGTGTGTCTGTCTCCTATGTGGTTGTCCCCTGTGTGTCTGTCTCCTGTGTGTCTGTCTCCTGTGTGGTTGTCCCCTGTGTGTCTGTCTCCTATGTGGTTGTCCCCTGTGTGTCTGTCTCCTGTGTGGTTGTCCCCTGTGTGTCTCTCCTCTGTGGTTGTCCGCTGTGTGTCTGTCTCCTGTGTGGTTGTCCCCTGCGTGTCTGTCTCCTGTGGTTTGTCCCCTGTGTATCTCTCCTGTGTGGTTGTCCCCTGTGTGTCTGTCTCCTGTGTGGTTGTCCCCTGTGTATCTCTCCTGTGTGGTTGTCCCCTGTGTGTCACTCCTGTGTGGTTGTCCCGTGTGTCTCTCTCCTGTGTGGTTGTCCCCTGTGTGTCTGTCTCCTGTGTGGTTGTCCCCTGTGTGTCTGTCTCCTGTGTGGTTGTCCCCTCTGTGTCTGTCTCCTGTGTGGTTGTCCCCTGTGTGTCACTCCTGTGTGGTTGTCCCCTGTGTGTCTCTCTCCTATGTGGTTGTCCCCTTTGTGTCTCTCCTGTGTGGTTGTCCCCTGTGTGTCTGTCTCCTGTGTGGTTGTCCCCTGTTTGTCTCTCCTGTGTGGTTGTCCCTTGTGTGTCTGTCTCCTGTGTGGTTGTCCCCTGTGTGTCTCTCCTGTGTGGTTGTCCCTTGTGTGTCTGTCTCCTGTGTTGTTGTCCCCTGTGTGTCTGGCTCCTTTGTGGTTCTACCCTGTGTGTCTGCCTCCTGTGTGTAGGTCCACTGTGTGTCACCCCTGCGTGGTTGTCCCCTGTGTGTGTGTGTCTTCTGTGTGGTTGTCCCCTGTGTGTCTGTCTCCTGTGTGGTTGTCCCTGTGTGTCTGGCTCCTGTGTGGTTCTACCCTGTGTGTCTGTCTCCTGTGTGGTTGTCCTCTGTTTGGTTGTCCCCTGTGTGTCTCTCCTGTGTGGTTGTCCCCTGTGTGACTGTCTCCTGTGTGGTTGCCCCATGTGTGGTTGTCCCCTGTGTGTCTGTCCCCTGTGTGTCTCTCTCCTGTGTGTCTGTCTCCTGGGTGGTTCTCCCCTGTGTATCTCGCCTGTGTGGTTGTCCCCTGTGTGTCTGTCCCCTGTGTGTCTCTCTCCTGTGTGTCTGTCTCCTGGGTGGTTCTCCCTGTGTCTCTCTCCTGTGTGGTTGTCCCCTGTGTGTATCTCCTGCGTGTCTGTCTCCTGTGTGGTTGTCCCCTGTGTATCTCTCCTGTGTGGTTGTCCCCTATTAGTCACCACGGTGTGGTTGTCCCCTGTGTGTCTCTCTCCTATGTGGTTGCCCCCTGTGTGTCTGTCTCCTGTGTGGTTGTCCCCTGTGTGTCTCTCCTGTGTGGTTGTCCCCTGTGTGTCTGTCTCCTGCGTTATTGTCCCCTCTGTTTCTGTCTCCTGTGTGGTTGTCCCTTGTGTGTCTCTCCTGTGTGGTTGTCCCTGTATGTTTGTCTCCTGTGTGGTTGTCCCCTGTGTGTCTCTCTCGAGTGTGGTTGTCCCCTCTGTGTCTGTCTCCTCCCGTGGTTATGTCCCATGTGTGTCTGTCTCCTGATGGTTGTCCCCTGTGTGTCTGTCTCCTGCGTTATTGTCCCCTCTGTTACTGTCTCCTGTGTGGTTTGTCCCTTGTGTGTCCTCCTCGTGTGGTTGTCCCTTGTAATGTTTGTATCCTGTGTGATTGTACCGTGTGTGTCTATCCTGTGTGGTTGTACCTTGTATGTTTGTCTCCTGTGTGGTTGTCCCCTGTGTGTCTCTCTCGAGTGTGGTTGTCCCCTCTGGTTCAGTCTCCTCCGTGGTTGTCCCATGGTGTGTCTCTCTCCTATGGTTTGTCCCCTGTGTGTCTGTCTCCTGTGTGGTTGTCCCCTCTGTGTCTGTCTCCTGTGTGGTTGTCCCTGTGTGTCTCTCCTGGGTGGTTGTCCCCTTTTGTGTCTCTCCTGTGTGCTTGTCCCCTGTGTGTCTGTCTCCTGTGTGGTTGTCCTCTGTGTGGTTGTCCCCTGTGTGTCTGTCTCCTGTGTGGTTGTCCCCTGTGTGGCTGTCTCCTGTGTGGTTGTCCCCTGTGTGTATCTCCTGTGTGTCTGTCTCCTGTGTGGTTGTCCCCTGTGTGTCACTCCTGTGTGGTTGTCCCCTGTGTGTCTGTGTCATGTGTGGTTGTCCCCTGTGTGTCTGTCTCCTGTGTGTTGGTCCCCTGTGTGTCTCTCCTGTGTGGTTGTCCCCTGTGGGTCTGTCTCTTGTGTGGTTGACCCCTGTGTGTCTCTCCTGTGTGGTTGTACCTTGTGTGTTTCTCTCATGTACGGTTGTCCCCTGTGTGTCTCTCCTGTGTGGTTGTCCCCTGTGTGTCTGTCTCTTGTGTGGTTGTCCCCTGTGTGTCTCTCCTGTGTGGTTGTGCCTTGTGTGTTTGTCTCCTGTGTGGTTGTCCCCTGTGTGTCTGTCTCCTGTGTGGTTGTCCCTCTGTGTCTGTCTCCTGTGTGGTTGTCCCCTGTGTGGTCTGTCTCCTCTGTGGTTGTCCCCTTTGTGTCTCTCCTGTGTGGTTGTCCCCTGTGTTCTGTCTCCTGTGTGGTTGTCCCCTGTGTGTCTCTCCTGTGTGGTTGTCCCTTGTGTGTCTGTCTCCTGTGTGGTTGTCCCCTGTGTTTCTCTCCTGTGTGGTTGTCCCTTGTGTGTCTGTCTCCTGTGTTGTTGTCCCCTGTGTTTCTGTTTCCTGTGTGGTCGTCCCCTGTGTGTCTGTCTCCTGTGTGTAGGTCCACTGTGTGTCTCTCCTGCGTGGTTGTCCCCTGTGTGTGTGTGTCTCCTGTGTGGTTGTCCCCTGTGTGTCTGTATCCTGTGTGGTTGTCCCCTGTGTGTCTGTCTCCTGTGTGGTTGTCCCCTGTGTGTCTGTCTCTTGTGTGGTTGTCCCCTGTGTGTCTGTCTCCTGTGTGGTTGTCCGCTGTGTGTCTGTCTCCTGTGTATTTGTCCCCTGTGTGTCTGTCTCCTGTGTGGTTGTCCCCTGTGTGTCTGTCTCTTGTGTGGTTGTCCCCTGTGTGTCTCTCCTCTGTGGTTGTCCGCTGTGTGTCTGTCTCCTGTGTGGTTGTATCCTGCGTGTCTGTCTCCTGTGTGCTGGTCCCCTGTGTGTCTCTCCTGTGTGGTTGTCCCCTGTGTGTCTGTCTCCTCTGTGGTTGTCCCCTGTGTATCTCTCCTGTGTGGTTGTCCCCTGTGTGTCTCTCCTCTGTGGTTGTTCGCTGTGTGTCTGTCTCCTGTGTGGTGTATCCTGCGTGTCTGTCTCCTGTGTGTTGGTCCCCTGTGTGTCTCTCCTGTGTGGTTGTCCCCTGTGTGTCTGTCTCCTGTGTGGTTGTCCCCTGTGTATCTCTCCTGTGTGGTTGTCCCCTGTGTGTCACTCCTGGTGATTGTCCGTGTGGTCTCTCTCCTGTGTGGTTGTCCCCGGTGTGTGTGTCTCCTGTGTGGTTGTCCCCTGTGTGTCTCTCCTGTGTGGTTGTCCCCTGTGTGTCTGTCTCCTGTGTGGTTGTCCCCTGTGTGTCTGTCTCTTGTGGGTTGTCCCCTGTGTGTATCTCCTGCGTGTCTGTCTCCTGTGTGGTTGTCCCCTGTGTGTCTCTGCCCTGTGTGGTTGTCCCCCTGTGTGTCTCTCTCCTGTGTGGTTGTCCCCTGTGTGTATGCCCTCCTGTGTGTAGGTCCACTGTGTGTCTCTCCTGCGTGGTTGTCCCCTGTGTGTTTGTGTCCTGTGTGGTTGTCCCCTGTGTGTCTGTCTCCTGTGTGGTTCTACCCTGTGTGTCTGTCTCCTGTGTGGTTGTCCTGTGTGGTTGTCCCCTGTGTGACTGTCTCCTGTGTGGTTGCCCCCTGTGTGGTTGTCCCCTGTGTGTCTATCCCCTGTGCGTCTCTCTCCTGTGTGGTTATCCCCTGTGTGTATCTCCTGTGCGTCTGTCTCCTGGGTGGTTTTCCCCTGTGTATCTCTCCTGTGTGGTTGTCCCCTGTGTGTCACCCCGGTGTGGTTGTCCCCTGTGTGTCTCTCCGTGCGGTGTCCCCTGTGTGTCTGTCTCCTGTGTGGTTGTCCCTGTGTGTCTCTCCTGTGTGGTTGTCCCCTGTGGTCTGGTATCCTGCGTTATTGTCCCTCTGTTTCTGTCTCCTGTGTGGTTGTCCCCTGTGTGTCTCTCCTGTGTGGTTGTCCCTTGTATGTTTGTCTCCTGTGTGGTTGTCCCTTGTATGTTTGTCTCCTGTGTGATTGTCCCTTGTGTGTCTCTCCTGTGTGGTTGTCCCTTGTATGTTTGTCTCCTGTGTGGTTGTCCCCTGTGTGTCTCTCCTGTGTGGTTGTCCCCTGTGTGTCTGTCTCCTGCGTTATTGTCCCTTGTGTGTCTCTCCTGTGTGGTTGTCCCTTGTATGTTTGTCTCCTGTGTGATTGTCCCTTGTGTGTCTCTCCTGTGTGGTTGTCCCTTGTATGTTTGTCTCCTGTGTGGTTTTCCCCTGTGTGTCTCTCTCGAGTGTGGTTGTCCCCTCTGTGTCTGTCTCCTCCGTGGTTGTCACATGTGTGTCTGTCTCCTGATGGTTGTCCCCTGTGTGTCTGTCTCCTGTGTGGTTGTCCCCTCTGTGTCTGTCTCCTGTGTGGTTGTCCCCTGTGTGTCTCTCCTGACTGGTTGTCCCCTGTGTGTCTCTCCTGTGTGCTTGTCCCCTGTGTGTCTGTCTCCTGTGTGGTTGTCCTCTGTGTGTTGTCCCCTGTGTGTCTGTCTCCTGTGTGGTTGCCCCCTGTGTGGTTGTCCCCTGTGTGGTTATCCCCTGAGTGTATCTCCTTTGTGTCTGTCTCCTGTGTGGTTGTCCCCTGTGTGTCACCCCAGTGTGGTTGTCCCCTGTGTGTCTGTGTCATGTGTGGTTGTCCCCTGTGTGTCTGTCTCTTGTGTGTTGGTCCCCTGTGTGTCTCTCCTGTGTGGTTGTCCCCTCTGTGTCTGTCCCCTCTGTGGTTGTCTTCTGTGTCTGTCTCCTGTGTGGTTGTACTCTGTGTGTCACTCCTGTGTGGTTGTCCCTTATGTGTCTGTCTCCTGTGTGGTTGTACCCTGTGTGTCTCTCCTGTGTGTCAGTCTCCTGTGTGGTTGTCCCCTGTGTGTGTGTGCCCTGTGTGGTTGTCCCCTTTGTGTCAGTCTCCTGTGTGGTTGTCCCCTGTTTGTCTCTCCTGTGTGGTTGTCCCTTGTATGTTTGTCTCCTGTGCAGTTGTCCCCTGTGTGTCTCTCTCCTGTATGGTTGTCCCCTGTGTGTCTGCCTCCTGTGTGGTTGTCCCCTGTGTGTCTGTCTCCTGTGTGGTGTCCCCTGTGTGTGTGTGTCCTGTGTGGTTGTCCCCTGTATGTCCGTTTCCTGTGTGGTTGTCCCCTGTGTGTCTGTCTCCTGTGTGGTTGCCCCCTGTGTGGTTGTCCCCTGTGTGTCTCTCCTGTGTGGTTGTCTCCTGTGTGTCTGTCTCCTGTGTGGTCGTCCCCTGTGTGTCTCTCCTGTGCGGTTGTCCCCTGTGTGTCTGTCTCCTCTGTGGTTGTCTTCTGTGTCTGTCTCCTGTGTGGTTGTACCCTGTGTGTCTGTCTCCTGTGTGGTTGTACCCTGTGTGTCTCTCCTGTGTGTCAGTCTCCTGTGTGGTTGTCCCCTGTGTGGTTGTCCCCTGTGTGTCAGTCTCCTGTGTGGTTGTCCCTTGTATGTTTGTCTCCTGTGCGGTTGTCCCCTGTGTGTCTCTCTCGAGTGTGTTTGTCCCCTGTGTGTCTGTCTCCTGTGTGGGTGTCCCCTGTGTGTCTCTCCTGTGTGGTTGTCCCCTGTGTGTCTGTCTCCTGTGTGGTTGTCCCCTGTGTGTCTGTCTCCTGTGTGGTTGTCCCCTGTGTGCCTCTCTCCTGTGTGGTTGTCCCCTGTGTGTCTCTCCTGTGTGGTGTCCCCTGTGTGTCTGTCTCCTGTGTGGTTGCCCCCTGTGTGGTTGTCCACTGTGTGTCTCTCTCCTGTGTGGTTATCCCCTGTGTGTCTCTCCTGTGTGGTTGTCTCCTGTGTGTCTGTCTCCTGTGTTGTTGTCCCCTGTGTGTCTCTCCTGTGTGGTTGTCCCCTGTGTGTGTGTGCCCTGTGTGGTTGTCCCCTGTGTGTCAGTCTCCTGTGTGGTTGACCCTTGTGTGTCTCTCCTGTGTGGTTGTCCCTTGTATGTTTGTCTCCTGTGCGGTTGTCCCCTGTGTGTCTCTCTCGAGTGTGTTTGTCCCCTGTGTGTCTGTCTCCTGTGTGGGTGTCCCCTGTGTGTCTGCCTCCTGTGTGGTTGTCCCCTGTGTGTCTGTCTCCTGTGTGGTTTGTCCCCTGTGTGTGTGTGTCCTGTGTGGTTGTCCCCTGTGTGTCTGTCTCCTGTGTGGTTGCCCCCTGTGTGGTTGTCCACTGTGTGTCTCTCTCCTGTGTGGTTATCCCCTGTGTGTCTCTCCTGTGTGGTTGTCTCCTGTGTGTCTGTCTCCTGTGTTGTTGTCCCGTGTGTTTCTGTCTCCTGTGTGGTCGTCCCCTGTGTGTCTCTCCTGTGCGGTTGTCCCCTCTGTGTCTGTCTCCTCTGTGGTTGTCTTCTGTTTCTGTCTCCTGTGTGGTTGTACCCTGTGTGTCACTCCTGTTTGGTTGTCCCCTGTGTGTCTGTCTCCTGTGTGGTTGGACGCTGTGTGTACCTCCTGTGTGGTTGTCCCCTGTGTGTCAGTATCCTGTGTGGTTGTCCCCTGTGTGTGTGTGTCCTTTGTGGTTGTCCCCTGTGTGTCAGTCTCCTGTGTGGTTGTCCCTGTGTGTGTGTGTCCTGTGTGGGTGTCCTGTGTGTCTCTCCTGTTTGGTTGTCCCCTGTGTGTCTGTCCCCTGTGTGGTTGTCCCCTGTGTGTCTATCTCCTGTGTGGTTGTCCCCTGTATGTCTCTCCTGTGTGGTTGTACCGTGTGTCGCTCCCCTGTGTGGTTGTCACCTGTGTCTCTCTCCTATGTGGTTGTCCCCTGTGTGTCCGTCTCCTGTGTGGATGTCCCCTGTGTGTCTGTCTCCTGTGTGGTTGTCCCCTGTGTGCCTCTCACCTGTGTGTTTGTCCCCTGTGTGTCTCTCCTGTGTGGTTGTCCCCTGTGTGTCTCTCCTGTGTGGTTGTCCCCTGTGTGTCCCTCCTGTCTGGTTGTCCCCTGTGTGTCTCTGCTGTGTGGTTGTCCCCTGTGTGTCTGTCTCCTGTGTGGTTATCCCCTGTGTGTCTGTCTCCTGTATGGTTGTCCCCTGTGTGTCTGTCTCCTGTGTGTCTGTCTCCTGTGTGGTTGTCCCCTGTGTGACTGTCTCCTGTGTGGTTGTCCCCTGTGTGTCTGTCTCCTGTGTGGTTGACCCCTGTGTGTCTGTCCCCTGTGTAGTTGTCCCCTGTGTGTCTGTCCCCTGTGTGGTTGTCCCCTGTGTGTCTATCTCCTTTGTGGTTGTTCCCTGATAGGTTGTCCCCTGTGATCTGTCTCCTGTGTGGTTGTCCCCTGTGTGTCTCTACTGTGTGGTTGTCCCCTGTGTGTCTGTCTCCTGTGTGGTTGTCCCCTGTGTGTCTCCCGTGTGGTTGGCCCCCGTGTGTCTCTCCTGTGTGGTTGTCCCCTGTGTGTCTGTCTCCTGTGTGCTTGTCCCCTGTGTGTCTGTCTCCTGTGTGGTTGTACCCTGTGTGTCTGCCTCCTGTGTGGTTGTCCCCTGTGTGTCTGTCTCCTGTGTTATTGTCCCGTGTGTGTCTGTTCCTGTGTGGTTGTCCCCTGTGTGTCCGTCTCCTGTGTGGTTGTCCCCTGTGTGTCTGTCTCCTGTGTGGTTGTCCCCTGTGTGCCTCTCTCCTGTGTGGTTGTCCCCTGTGTGTCTCTCCTGTGTGGTTGTCCCCTGTGTGTCTGTCTCCTGTGTGGTTGCCCCCTGTGTGGTTGTCCACTGTGTGTCTCTCTCCTGTGTGGTTATCCCCTGTGTGTCTCTCCTGTGTGGTTGTCCCCTGTGTGTCTGTCTCCTGTGTTGTTGTCCCGTGTGTTTCTGTCTCCTGTGTGGTCGTCCCCTGTGTGTCTCTCCTGTGCGGTTGTCCCCTGTGTGTCTGTCTCCTCTGTGGTTGTCTTCTGTGTCTGTCTCCTGTGTGGTTGTACCCTGTGTGTCACTCCTGTGTGGTTGTCCCCTGTGTGTCTGTCTCCTGTGTGGTTGGACGCTGTGTGAACCTCCTGTGTGGTTGTCCCCTGTGTGTGTGTGTCCTTTGTGGTTGTCCCCTGTGTGTCAGTCTCCTGTGTGTGTGTGTCCTTTGTGGTTGTCCCCTGTATGTCTCTCTCCTGTGTGGTTGTCCCCTGTGTGTCTGTCTCCTGTGTGGTTGTCCCCTGTGTGTCTATCTCCTGTGTGGTTGTCCCCTGTATGTCTCTCCTGTGTGGTTGTACCGTGTGTCTCTCCCCTGTGTGGTTGTCACCTGTGTCTCTCTCCTATGTGGTTGTCCCCTGTGTTTCCGTCTCCTGTGTGGTTGTCCCCTGTGTGTCTGTCTCCTGTGTGGTTGTCCCCTGTGTGCCTCTCTCCTGTGTGTTTGTCCCCTGTGTGTCTCTCCTGTGTGGTTGTCCCCTGTGTGACTCTCCTGTGTGGTTGTCCCCTGTGTGTCTGTCTCCTGTGTGGTTGTCCCCTGTGTGTCCTCCTGTGTGGTGTCCCCTGTGTGTCTCTGCTGTGTGGTTGTCCCCTGTGTGTCTGTCTCCTGTGTGGTTATCCCCTGTGTGTCTGTCTCCTGTATGATTGTCCCCTGTGTGGTTGTCCCCTGTGTGTCTGTCTCCTGTGTGTCTGTCTCCTGTGTGGTTGTCCCCTGTGTGACTGTCTCCTGTGTGGTTGTCCCCTGTGTGTCTGTCTCCTGTGTGGTTGTCCCCTGTGTGACTGTCTCCTGTGTGGTTGTCCCCTGTGATCTGTCTCCTGTGTGGTTGTCCCCTGTGTGTCTGTCTCCTCTGTGGTTGTCCCCTGTGTGTCTGTCTCCTGTGTAGTTGTCCTCTGTGTGTCTGTCTCCTGTGTGGTTGTCCCCTGTGTGTCTCCCGTGTGGTTGGCCCCTGTGTGTCTCTCCTGTGTGGTTGTCCCCTGGTGTCTGTCTCCTGTGTGGTTGTCCCCTGTGTGTCTCTCCTGTGTGGTTGTCCCCTGTGTGTCTGTCTCCTGTGTGCTTGTCCCCTGTGTGTCTCTCCTGTGTGGTTGTCCTCTGTGTGTCTGTCTCCTGTGTGGTTGTCCCCTGTGTGTCTCTCCTGTGTGGTTGTCCTCTGTGTGTCTGTCTCCTGTGTGGTTGTCCCCTGTGTGTCTCTCCTGTGTGTTGTCCCCTGTTGTGTCTGTCTCCTGTGTGGTTGTCCCCTGTGTGTCTGTCTCCTGTGTGGTGTCCCCTGTGTGTCTGTCTCCTGTGTGGTTGTCCCCTGTGTGTCTGTCTCCTGTGTGGTTGTCCCCTGAGTGTCTCTCCTGTGTGGTTGTCCCCCTGGGTGTCTGTCTCCTGTGTGTTGTCCCCTGTGTATCTCTCCTGTGTGGTTTGTCCCCTGTGTGTTTGTCTCCTGTGGTGGTTGTCCCCTTGTGGTCTGTCTCCTGTGTGGTTGTCCCCTGTGTGACTGTCTCCTGTGTGGTTGTCCTCCTGTTGTCCTGTCCCTGTGTGTCTGTCTCCTGTGTGTCCTGTCTCCTGTGTGGTTGTCCCCTGTGTGTCTGTCTCCCTGTGGTGGTTGTCCCTGTGCGGACATGTCTCCTGTGTGGTTGCCCCCTGTGTGGTTGTCCCCTGTGTGTATCTCCTGTGTGTCAGTCTCCTGTGTGGTTGTCCCCTGTGTATCTCTCCTGTGTGGTTGTCCGCTGTGTGTCTGTCTCCTGTGTATTTGTCCCCTGTGTGTCTGTCTCCTGTGTGTTGGTCCCCTGTGTGTCTCTCCTGTGTGGTTGTCCCCTGTGTGTCTGTCTCCTGTGTGGTTGTCCCCTGTGTGTCTGTCTCCTCTGTGGTTGTCCCCTGTGTGTCTCTCTCCTGTGTGGTTGTCCCCTGTGTGTTTGTCTCCTGTGTGTCTGTCCCCAGTGTGGTTGTCCCCTGTGTGTCTCTCCTCTGTGGTTGTCCGCTGTGTGTCTGTCTCCTGTGTGGTTGTAACCTGCGTGTCTGTCTCCTGTGTGTTGGTCCCCTGTGTGTCTCTCCTGTGTGGTTGTCCCCTGTGTGTCTCTCCTCTGTGGTTGTCCGCTGTGTGTCTGTCTCCTGTGTGGTTGTCCCCTGTGTGTCTGTCTCCTGTGTGTTGGTCCCCTGTGTGTCTCTCCTGTGTGGTTGTCCCCTGTGTGTCTGTCTCCTGTGTGGTTGTCCCCTGTGTATCTCTCCTGTGTGGTTGTCCCCTGTGTGTCACTCCTGTGTGGTTGTCCCGTGTGTCTCTCTCCTGTGTGGTTGTCCCCTGTGTGTCTGTCTCCTGTGTGGTTGTCCCCTGTGTGTCTGTCTCCTGTGTGGTTGTCCCCTGTGTGTCTGTCTCCTGTGTGGTTGTCCCCTGTGTGTCTCTCCTGTGTGGTTGTCCCCTGTGTGTCTCTCCAGTGTGGTTGTCCCCTGTGTGTATGTCTCCTATGTGGATGTCCCCTTTGTGTCTCTCCTGTGTGGTTGTCCCCTGTGTGTCTGTCTCCTGTGTGGTTGTCCCCTGTGTGTCTGTCTCCTGTGTTGTTGTCCCCTGTGTGTCGGGCTCCTGTGTGGTTCTACCCTGTGTGTCTGCCTCCTGTGTGTAGGTCCACTGTGTGTCTCTCCTGCGTGGTTGTCCCCTGTGTGTGTGTGTCTCCTGTGTGGTTGTCCCCTGTGTGTCTGTCTCCTGTGTGGTTGTCCCCTGTGTGTGTGTCTCCTGTGTGGTTGTCCCCTGTGTGTCTGTCTCCTGTGGTGGTTGTCCCCTGTGTGTCTGTCTCCTGTGTGGTTGTCCCCTGTGTGTGTGTGTCTCCTGTGTGGTTGTCCCCTGTGTGTCTGTCCCCTGTGTGGTTGTCCCCTGTGTGTCTATCTCCTTTGTGGTTGTTCCCTGATAGGTTGTCCCCTGTGATCTGTCTCCTGTGTGGTTGTCCCCTGTGTGTCTCTACTGTGTGGTTGTCCCCTGTGTGTCTGTCTCCTGTGTGGTTGTCCCCTGTGTGTCTCCCGTGTGGTTGGCCCCCGTGTGTCTCTCCTGTGTGGTTGTCCCCTGTGTGTCTGTCTCCTGTGTGCTTGTCCCCTGTGTGTCTGTCTCCTGTGTGGTTGTACCCTGTGTGTCTGCCTCCTGTGTGGTTGTCCCCTGTGTGTCTGTCTCCTGTGTTATTGTCCCCTGTGTGTGTGTGTCCTGTGTGGTTGTCCCCTGTATGTCCGTCTCCTGTGTGGTTGTCCCCTGTGTGTCTGTCTCCTGTGTGGTTGTCCCCTGTGTGCCTCTCTCCTGTGTGGTTGTCCCCTGTGTGTCTCTCCTGTGTGGTTGTCCCCTATGTGTCTGTCTCCTGTGTGGTTGCCCCCTGTGTGGTTGTCCACTGTGTGTCTCTCTCCTGTGTGGTTATCCCCTGTGTGTCTCTCCTGTGTGGTTGTCTCCTGTGTGTCTGTCTCCTGTGTTGTTGTCCCGTGTGTTTCTGTCTCCTGTGTGGTCGTCCCCTGTGTGTCTCTCCTGTGCGGTTGTCCCCTGTGTGTCTGTCTCCTCTGTGGTTGTCTTCTGTGTCTGTCTCCTGTGTGGTTGTACCCTGTGTGTCACTCCTGTTTGGTTGTCCCCTGTGTGTCTGTCTCCTGTGTGGTTGGACGCTGTGTGAACCTCCTGTGTGGTTGTCCCCTGTGTGTGTGTGTCCTTTGTGGTTGTCCCCTGTGTGTCAGTCTCCTGTGTGTGTGTGTCCTTTGTGGTTGTCCCCTGTGTGTCTCTCTCCTGTGTGGTTGTCCCCTGTGTGTCTGTCTCCTGTGTGGTTGTCCCCTGTGTGTCTCTCTCCTGTGGGTTGTCCCCTGTGTGTATCTCCTGTGTGGTTGTCCCGTGTGTCTCTCCCCTGTGTGGTTGTCACCTGTGTCTCTCTCCTATGTGGTTGTCCCCTGTGTGTCTGTCTCCTGTGTGGTTGTCCCCTGTGTGTCTGTCTCCTGTGTGGTTGTCCCCTGTGTGTCTCTCCTGTGTGTTTGTCCCCTGTGTGTCTCTCCTGTGTGGTTGTCCCCTGTGTGACTCTCCTGTGTGGTTGTCCCCTGTGTGTCTGTCTCCTGTGGGTTGTCCCCTGTGTGTCCCTCCTGTGTGGTTGTCCCCTGTTTGTCTCTGCTGTGTGGTTGTCCCCTGTGTGTCTGTCTCCTGTGTGGTTATCCCCTGTGTGTCTGTCTCCTGTATGATTGTCCCCTGTGTGGTTGTCCCCTGCGTGTCTGTCTCCTGTGTGTCTCATCTGTGTGTCTCATCTGTGTGGTTGTCCCCTGTGTGTCTGTCTCCTGTGGGTTGTCCCCTGTGTGTATCTCCTGCGTGTCTGTCTCCTGTGTGGTTGTCCCCTGTGTGTCTGTCTCTCCTGTGTGGTTGTCCCTGTGTCTGTCTCCTGTGTGGTTGTCCCCTGTGTGTCTGTCTCCTCTGTGGTTGTCCCTGTGTGTCTGTCTCCTGTGTAGTTGTCCTCTGTGTGTCTGTCTCCTGTGTGGTTGTCCCCTGTGTGTCTCCCGTGTGGTTGGCCCCTGTGTGTCTATCCTGTGTGGTGTCCCCTGGTGTCTGTCCTGTGTGTGTCCCTGTGTGTCTCTCCTGTGTGGTTGTCCCCTGTGTGTCTGTCTCCTGTGGCTTGTCCCCTGTGTGGTTGTCCCCTGTGTGTCTGTCTCTTGTGGGTTGTCCCCTGTGTGTATCTCCTGCGTGTCTGTCTCCTGTGTGGTTGTCCCCTGTGTGTCTCTCCTGTGTGGTTGTCCCCTGTGTGTCTGTCTCCTGTGTGGTTGTCCCTGTGTGTCTGTCTCTGTGTGGTTGTCCCCTGTGTGTCTGTCTCCTGTGTGGTTGTCCCCTGTGTGTCTGTCTCCTGTGTGGTTGTCCCCTGAGTGTCTCTCCTGTGTGGTTGTCCCCTGGGTGTCTGTCTCCTGTGTGGTTGTCCCCTGTGTATCTCTCCTGTGTGGTTGTCCCCTGTGTGTTTGTCTCCTGTGTGGTTGTCCCCTGTGTGTCTGTCTCCTGTGTGGTTGTCCCTGTGTGACTGTCTCCTGTGTGGTTGTCCTCTGTGTGTCTGTCCCCTGTGTGTCTGTCTCCTGTGTGTCTGTCTCCTGTGTGGTTGTCCCCTGTGTGTCTGTCTCCTGTGTGGTTGTCCCCTGTGCGACTGTCTCCTGTGTGGTTGCCCCCTGTGTGGTTGTCCCGTGTGTATCTCCTGTGTGTCAGTCTCCTGTGTGGTTGTCCCCTGTGTATCTCTCCTGTGTGGTTGTCCCCTGTGTGTTTGTGTCATGTGTGGTTGTCCCCTGTGTGTCTGTCTCCTGTGTATTTGTCCCCTGTGTGTCTGCCTCCTGTGTGTTGATCCCCTGTGTGTCTCTCCTGTGTGGTTGTCCCCTGTGTGTCAGTCTCCTGTGTGGTTGTCCACTGTGTGTCTGTCTCCTCTGTGGTTGTCCCCTGTGTGTCTCTCTCCTGTGTGGTTGTCCCCTGTGTGTTTGTCTCCTGTGTGTCTGTCTCCTGTGTGGTTGTCCCCTGTGTGTCTCTCCTGTGTGGTTGTCCACTGTGTGTCTGTCTCCTGTGTATTGTTCCCCTGTGTGTCTGTCTCCTGTGTGTTGGTCCCCTGTGTGTCTCTCCTGTGTGGTTGTCCCCTGTGTGTCTCTCCTGTGTGGTTGTCCCCTGTGTGTCTGTCTCCTGTGTGGTTGTCCCCTGTGTGTCTGTCTCCTGTGTGTTGGTCCCCTGTGTGTCTCTCCTGTGTGGTTGTCCCCTGTGTGTCTGTCTCCTGTGTGGTTGTCCCCTGTGTATCTCTCCTGTGTGGTTGTCCCCTGTGTGTCACTCCTGTGTGGTTGTCCCGTGTGTCTCTCTCCTGTGTGGTTGTCCCCTGTGTGTCTGTCTCCTGTGTGGTTGTCCCCTGTGTGTCTGTCTCCTGTGTGGTTGTCCCCTGTGTGTCTGTCTCCTGTGTGGTTGTCCCCTGTGTGTCTCTCCTGTGTGGTTGTCCCCTGTGTGTCTCTCCAGTGTGGTTGTCCCCTGTGTGTCTGTCTCCTATGTGGTTGTCCCCTGTGTGTCTCTCCTGTGTGGTTGTCCCCTGTGTGTCTGTCTCCTGTGTGGTTTGTCCCCTGTGTGTCTGTCTCCTGTGTTGTTGTCCCCTGTGTGTCGGGCTCCTGTGTGGTTCTACCCTGTGTGTCTGCCTCCTGTGTGTAGGTCCACTGTGTGTCTCTCCTGCGTGGTTGTCCCCTGTGTGTGTGTGTCTCCTGTGTGGTGTCCCCTGTGTGTCTGTCTCCTGTGTGGTTGTCCCCTGTGTGTGTGTCTCCTGTGTGGTTGTCCCCTGTGTGTCTGTCTCCTGTGTGGTGTCCCCTGTGTGTCTGTCTCCTGTGTGGTTGTCCCCTGTGTGTGTGTGTCTCCTGTGTGGTTGTCCCCTGTGTGTCTGTCTCCTGTGTGGTTGTCCCCTGTGTGTCTGGCTCCTTGTGTGGTTCTACACTGTGTGTCTGTCTCCTGTGTGGTTGACCTCTGTGTGGTTTGTCCCCTGTGTGTCTCTCACTGTTTGGTTGTCCCCTGTGTGACTGTCTCCTGTGTGGTTGCCCCCTGTCCCCTGTGTGTCTGTCCCCTGTGTGTCTGTCTCCTGGGTGGTTCTCCCCTGTGTCTGTCTCCTCCGTGGTTGTCCCATGTGTGTCTGTCTCCTGATGGTTGTCCCCTGTGTGTCTGTCTCCTGTGTGGTTGTCCCCTGTGTGTCTCTCCTGACTGGTTGTCCCCTGTGTGTCTCTCCTGTGTGCTGTCCCCTGTGTGTCTGTCTCCTGTGTGGTTGTCCTCTGTGTGGTTGTCCCCTGTGTGTCTGTCTCCTGTGTGGTTGCCCCCTGTGTGGTTGTCCCCTGTGTGTCTCTCTCCTGTGGTTATCCCCTGAGTGTATCTCCTTTGTGTCTGTCTCCTGTGTGGTTGTCCCCTGTGTGTCACCCCAGTGTGGTTGTCCCCTGTGTGTCTGTGTCATGTGTGGTTGTCCCCTGTGTGTCTGTCTCCTGTGTGTTGGTCCCCTGTGTGTGTCTCCTGTGTGGTTGTCCCCTGTGTTTCTGTCTCCTGTGTGGTTGTCCCCTGTGTGTCTGTCTCCTGTGTGGTTGTCCCCTGTGTGTCTCTCCTGTGTGGTTGTCCCTTGTATGTTTGTCTCCTGTGCGGTTGTCCCCTGTGTGTCTCTCTCGAGTGTGGTTGTCCCCTCTGTGTCTGTCTCCTCTGTGGTTGTCTTCTGTGTCTGTCTCCTGTGTGGTTGTACCCTGTGTGTCACTCCTGTGTGGTTGTCCCTTGTGTGTCTGTCTCCTGTGTGGTTGTACCCTGTGTGTCTCTCCTGTGTGTCAGTCTCCTGTGTGGTTGTCCCCTGTGTGTGTGTGCCCTGTGTGGTTGTCCCCTGTGTGTCAGTCTCCTGTGTGGTTGACCCTTGTGTGTCTCTCCTGTGTGGTTGTCCCTTGTATGTTTGTCTCCTGTGCGGTTGTCCCCTGTGTGTCTCTCTCGAGTGTGGTTGTCCCCTGTGTGTCTGTCTCCTGTGTGGGTGTCCCCTGTGTGTCTGCCTCCTGTGTGGTTGTCCCCTGTGTGTGTGTGTCCTGTGTGTCTGTCCCCTGTGTGTCTGTCTCCTGTGTGGTTGTCCCCTGTGTGTCCCTCCTGTGTGGTTGTCCCCTGTGTGTCTCTCCTGTGTGGTTGTCCCCTGTGTGTCTGTCTCCTGTGTGGTTGCCCCCTGTGTGGTTGTCCACTGTGTGTCTCTCTCCTGTGTGGTTATCCCCTGTGTGTCTCTCCTGTGTGGTTGTCTCCTGTGTGTCTGTCTTCTGTGTTGTTGTCCCGTGTGTTTCTTTCTCCTGTGCGGTTGTCCCCTGTGTGTCTGTCTCGTGTGTGGTCGTCCCCTGTGTGTCTCTCCTCTGCGGTTGTCCCCTGTGTGTCTGTCTCCTGTGTGGTCGTCCCCTGTGTGTCTCTCCTGTGTGGTTGACCCCTGTGTGTCTGTCTCCTGTGTGGTTGTCCCTTGTGTGTCTGTCTCCTGTGTGGTCGTCCCGTGTGTGTCTCTCCTGTGCGGTTGTCCCCTGTGTGTCTGTCTCCTCTGTGGTTGTCTTCTGTGTCTGTCTCCTGTGTGGTTGTACCCTGTGTGTCACTCCTGTGTGGTTGTCCCCTGTGTGTCTGTCTCCTGTGTGGTTGGACGCTGTGTGAACCTCCTGTGTGGTTGTCCCCAGTGTGTCAGTCTCCTGTGTTGTTGTCCCCTGTGTGTCGGGCTCCTGTGTGGTTCTACCCTGTGTGTCTGCCTCCTGTGTGTAGGTCCACTGTGTGTCTCTCCTGCGTGGTTGTCCCCTGTGTGTGTGTGTCTCCTGTGTGGTTGTCCCCTGTGTGTCTGTCTCCTGTGTGGTTGTCCCCTGTGTGTCTCTCTCGAGTGTGGTTGTCCCCTGTGTGTCTGTCTCCTGTGTTGTTGTCCCCTGTGTGTCGGGCTCCTGTGTGGTTCTACCCTGTGTGTCTGCCTCCTGTGTGTAGGTCCACTGTGTGTCTCTCCTGCGTGGTTGTCCCCTGTGTGTGTGTCTCCTGTGTGGTTGTCCCTTGTGTGTCTGTCTCCTGTGTGGTTGTCCCCTGTGTGTGTGTGTCTCCTGTGTGGTTGTCCCCTGTGTGTCTGTCTCCTGTGTGGTTGTCCCCTGTGTGTGTGTCTCCTGTGTGGTTGTCCCCTGTGTGTCTGTCTCCTGTGTGGTTGTCCCCTGTGTGTCTGTCTCCTGTGTGGTTGTCCCCTGTGTGTGTCTGTCTCCTGTGTGGTTGTCCCTTGTGTGTCTGTCTCCTGTGTGGTCGTCCCCTGTGTGTCTGTCTCCTCTGTGGTTGTCTTCTGTGTCTGTCTCCTGTGTGGTTGTACCCTGTGTGTCACTCCTGTGTGGTTGTCCCCTGTGTGTCTGTCTCCTGTGTGGTTGGACGCTGTGTGAACCTCCTGTGTGGTTGTCCCCAGTGTGTCAGTCTCCTGTGTGTTGTCCCCTGTGTGTCGGGCTCCTGTGTGGTTCTACCCTGTGTGTCTGCCTCCTGTGTGTAGGTCCACTGTGTGTCTCTCCTGCGTGGTTGTCCCCTGTGTGTGTGTGTCTCCTGTGTGTTGTCCCCTGTCTGTCTGTCTCCTGTGTGGTTGTCCCCTGTGTGTCTCTCTCGAGTGTGGTTGTCCCCTGTGTGTCTGTCTCCTGTGTTGTTGTCCCCTGTGTGTCGGGCTCCTGTGTGGTTCTACCCTGTGTGTCTGCCTCCTGTGTGTAGGTCCACTGTGTGTCTCTCCTGCGTGGTTGTCCCCTGTGTGTGTGTGTCTCCTGTGTGGTTGTCCCCTGTGTGTCTGTCTCCTGTGTGGTTGTCCCCTGTGTGTCTGTCTCCTGTGTGGTTGTCCCCTGTGTGTCTGTCTCCTGTGTGGTTGTCCCCTGTGTGTGTGTCTCCTGTGTGGTTGTCCCCTGTGTGTCTGTCTCCTGTGTGGTTGTCCCCTGTGTGTCTGTCTCCTGTGTGGTTGTCCCCTGTGTGTGTCTGTCTCCTGTGTGGTTGTCCCCTGTGTGTCTGTCTCCTGTGTGGTTGCCCCCTGTGTGGTTGTCCACTGTGTGTCTCTCTCCTGTGTGGTTATCCCCTGTGTGTCTCTCCTGTGTGGTTGTCTCCTGTGTGTCTGTCTTCTGTGTTGTTGTCCCGTGTGTTTCTTTCTCCTGTGCGGTTGTCCCCTGTGTGTCTGTCTCCTGTGTGGTCGTCCCCTGTGTGTCTCTCCTCTGCGGTTGTCCCCTGTGTGTCTGTCTCCTGTGTGGTCGTCCCCTGTGTGTCTCTCCTGTGTGGTTGACCCCTGTGTGTCTGTCTCCTGTGTGGTTGTCCCTTGTGTGTCTGTCTCCTGTGTGGTCGTCCCGTGTGTGTCTCTCCTGTGCGGTTGTCCCCTGTGTGTCTGTCTCCTCTGTGGTTGTCTTCTGTGTCTGTCTCCTGTGTGGTTGTACCCTGTGTGTCACTCCTGTGTGGTTGTCCCCTGTGTGTCTGTCTCCTGTGTGGTTGGACGCTGTGTGTCTCTCTCCTGTGTGGTTGTCCCTGTGTGTCTGTCTCCTGTGTGGTTGTCCCCTGTGTGTGTGTGTCCTTTGTGGTTGTCCCCTGTGTGTCAGTCTCCTGTGTGGTTGTCCCCTGTGTGTGTGTGTCCTTTGTGGTTGTCCCCTGTGTGTCTCTCTCCTGTGTGGTTGTCCCCTGTGTGTCTGTCTCCTGTGTGGTTGTCCCCTGTGTGTCTCTCTCCTGTGTGTCTGTCCCCTGTGTGTCTATCTCCTGTGTGGTTGTCCCCTGTATGTCTCTCCTGTCTGGTTGTACCGTGTGTCTCGCCCCTGTATGGTTGTCACCTGTGTCTCTCTCCTATGTGGTTGTCCCCTGTGTGTCCGTCTCCTGTGTGGTTGTCCCCTGTGTGCCTCTCTCCTGTGTGTTTGTCCCCTGTGTGTCTCTCCTGTGTGGTTGTCCTCTGTGTGTCTGTCTCCTGTGTGGTTGTCCCCTGTGTGTCCCTCCTGTGTGGTTGTCCCCTGTGTGTCTCTGCTGTGTGGTTGTCCCCTGTGTGTCTGTCTCCTGTGTGGTTATCCCCTGTGTGTCTGTCTCCTGTGTGGTTGTCCCCTGTGTGTCTCCTGTGTGTCCCTCCTGTGTGGTTGTCCCCTGTGTGTCTGTCTCCTGTGTGGTTGTCCCCTGTGTGTCTGTCTCCTGTGTGGTTGTCCCCTGTGTGTCTGTCCCCTGTGTAGTTGTCCCCTGTGTGTCTGTCTCCTGTGTGGTTGTCCCCTGTGTGTGTGTGTCCTTTGTGGTTGTCCCCTGTGTGTCAGTCTCCTGTGTGGTTGTCCCCTGTGTGTGTGTGTCCTTTGTGGTTGTCCCCTGTGTGTCTCTCCTGTGTGGCTGTCCCCTGTATGTCTGTCTCCTGTGTGGTTGTCCCCTGTGTGTCTCTGCTGTGTGGTTGTCCCCTGTGTGTCTCTGCTGTGTGGTTGTCCCCTGTGTGTCTGTCTCCTGTGTGGTTATCCCCTGTGTGTCTGTCTCCTGTGTGGTTGTCCCTGTGTGTCTCCTGTGTGTCTGTCTCCTGTGTGGTTGTCCCCTGTGTGACTGTCTCCTGTGTGGTTGGCCCCTGTGTGTCTGTCTCCTGTGTGGTTGTCCCCTGTGTGTCTATCTCCTGTGTGGCTGTCCCCTGTATGTCTCTCCTGTCTGGTTGTACCGTGTGTCTCGCCCCTGTATGGTTGTCACCTGTGTCTCTCTCCTATGTGGTTGTCCCCTGTGTGTCCATCTCCTGTGTGGTTGTCCCCTGTGTGTCTGTCTCCTGTGTGTTGTCCCCTGTGTGCCTCTCTCCTGTGTGTTGTCCCTGTGTGTCTCTCCATTGTGGGTTGTCCCCTGTGTGTCTGTCTCCTGTGTGGTTGTCCCCTGTGTGCCTCTCTCCTGTGTGTTTGTCCCCTGTGTGTCCCTCCTGTGTGGTTGTCCCCTGTGTGTCTCTGCTGTGTGGTTGTCCCCTGTGTGTCTGTCTCCTGTGTGGTTATCCCCTGTGTTCTGTCTCCTGTTGGGTTTCCCCTGTGTGTCCTCCTGTGTGTCTGTCTCCTGTGTGGTTGTCCCCTGTGTGTCTGGCTCCTGTGTGGTTGTCCCCTGTGTGTCTGTCTCCTGTGTGGTTGTCCCCTGTGTGTCTGTCCCCTGTGTAGTTGTCCCCTGTGTGTCTATCTCCTTTGTTGTTGTTCCCTGATAGGTTGTCCCCTGTGATCTGTCTCCTGTCTGGTTGTCCCCTGTGTGTCTGTCTCCTGTGTGGTTGTCCCCTGTGTGTCTGTCTCCTGTGTGCTTGTCCCCTGTGTGTCTCTCCTGTGTAGTTGTCCTCTGTGTGTCTGTCTCCTGTGTGGTTGTCCCCTGTGTGTCTCCCGTGTGGTTGGCCCCCGTGTGTCTCTCCTGTGTGGTTGTCCCCTGGTGTCTGTCTCCTGTGTGGTTGTCCCCTGTGTGTCTCTCCTGTGTGGTTGTCCCCTGTGTGTCTCTCCTGTGTGGTTGTCCCCTGTGTGTCTCTCCTGTGTGGTTGTCCCCTGTGTGTCTGTCTCCAGTGTGTTGGTTCCCTGTGTGTCTCTCCTGTGTGGTTGTCCTCTGTGTGTCTGTCTCCTGTGTGGTTGTCCCCTGTGTGTCTCTCCTGTGTGGTTGTCCCCTGTGTGTCTGTCTCCTGTGTGGTTGTCCCCTGTGTATCTCTCCTGTGTGGTTGTCCCCTGTGTGTTTGTCTCCTGTGTGGTTGTCCCCTGTGTGTCTGTCTCCTGTGTGGTTGTCCTCTGTGTGGTTGTCCCCTGTGTGTCTGTCTCCTGTGTGGTTGTCCCCTGTGTGGTTGCCCCCTGTGTGGTTGTCCCGTGTGTATCTCCTGTGTGTCAGTCTCCTGTGTGGTTGTCCCCTGTGTATCTCTCCTGTGTGGTTGTCCCCTGTGTGTTTGTGTCATGTGTGGTTGTCCCCTGTGTGTCTGTCTCCTGTGTATTTGTCCCCTGTGTGTCTGTCTCCTGTGTGTTGATCCCCTGTGTGTCTCTCCTGTGTGGTTGTCCCCTGTGTGTCAGTCTCCTGTGTGGTTGTCCACTGTGTGTCTGTCTCCTCTGTGGTTGTCCCCTGTGTGTTTGTCTCCTGTGTGTCTGTCCCCAGTGTGGTTGTCCCCTGTGTGTCTCTCCTCTGTGGTTGTCCGCTGTGTGTCTGTCTCCTGTGTGGTTGTCCCCTGCGTGTCTGTCTCCTGTGTGTTGGTCCCCTGTGTGTCTCTCCTGTGTGGTTGTCCCCTGTGTGTCTGTCTCCTGTGTGGTTGTCCCCTGTGTATCTCTCCTGTGTGGTTGTCCCCTGTGTGTCACTCCTGTGTGGTTGTCCCGTGTGTCTCTCTCCTGTGTGGTTGTCCCCTGTGTGTCTGTCTCCTGTGTGGTTGTCCCCTGTGTTTCTGTCTCCTGTGTGGTTGTCCCCTCTGTGTCTGTCTCCTGTGTGGTTGTCCCCTGTGTGTCTCTCCTGTGTGGTTGTCCCCTGTGTGTCTCTCCAGTGTGGTTGTCCCCTGTGTGTATGTCTCCTATGTGGATGTCCCCTTTGTGTCTCTCCTGTGTGGTTGTCCCCTGTGTGTCTGTCTCCTGTGTTGTTGTCCCCTGTGTGTCTGGCTCCTGTGTGGTTCTACCCTGTGTGTCTGCCTCCTGTGTGTAGGTCCACTGTGTGTCTCTCCTGCGTGGTTGTCCCCTGTGTGTGTGTGTCTCCTGTGTGGTTGTCCCCTGTGTGTCTGTCTCCTGTGTGGTTGTCCCCTGTGTGTGTGTGTCTCCTGTGTGGTTGTCCCCTGTGTGTCTGTCTCCTGTGTGGTTGTCCCCTGTGTGTCTGGCTCCTGTGTGGTTCTACCCTGTGTGTCTGTCTCCTGTGTGGTTGTCCTCTGTGTGGTTGTCCCCTGTGTGTCTCTCCTGTGTGGTTGTCCCCTGTGTGACTGTCTCCTGTGTGGTTGCCCCCTGTGTGGTTGTCCCCTGTGTGTCTGTCCCCTGTGTGTCTGTCTCCTGGGTGGTTCTCCCCTGTGTCTGTCTCCTCCGTGGTTGTCCCATGTGTGTCTGTCTCCTGATGGTTGTCCCCTGTGTGTCTCTCTCCTGTGTGGTTGTCCCCTCTGTGTCTGTCTCCTGTGTGGTTGTCCCCTGTGTGTCTCTCCTGACTGGTTGTCCCCTGTGTGTCTCTCCTGTGTGCTTGTCCCCTGTGTGTCTGTCTCCTGTGTGGTTGTCCTCTGTGTGGTTGTCCCCTGTGTGTCTGTCTCCTGTGTGGTTGCCCCCTGTGTGGTTGTCCCCTGTGTGTCTCTCTCCTGTGGTTATCCCCTGAGTGTATCTCCTTTGTGTCTGTCTCCTGTGTGGTTGTCCCCTGTGTGTCACCCCAGTGTGGTTGTCCCCTGTGTGTCTGTGTCATGTGTGGTTGTCCCCTGTGTGTCTGTCTCCTGTGTGTTGGTCCCCTGTGTGTCTCTCCTGTGTGGTTGTCCCTTGTATGTTTGTCTCCTGTGCGGTTGTCCCCTGTGTGTCTCTCTCGAGTGTGGTTGTCCCCTCTGTGTCTGTCCCCTCTGTGGTTGTCTTCTGTGTCTGTCTCCTGTGTGGTTGTACCCTGTGTGTCACTCCTGTGTGGTTGTCCCTTGTGTGTCTGTCTCCTGTGTGGTTGTACCCTGTGTGTCTCTCCTGTGTGTCAGTCTCCTGTGTGGTTGTCCCCTGTGTGTGTGTGCCCTGTGTGGTTGTCCCCTGTGTGTCAGTCTCCTGTGTGGTTGACCCTTGTGTGTCTCTCCTGTGTGGTTGTCCCTTGTATGTTTGTCTCCTGTGCGGTTGTCCCGTGTGTCTCTCTCGAGTGTGGTTGTCCCCTGTGTGTCTGTCTCCTGTGTGGGTGTCCCCTGTGTGTCTGCCTCCTGTGTGGTTGTCCCCTGTGTGTGTGTGTCCTGTGTGTCTGTCCCCTGTGTGTCTGTCTCCTGTGTGGTTGTCCCCTGTGTGCCTCTCTCCTGTGTGGTTGTCCCCTGTGTGTCCCTCCTGTGTGGTTGTCCCCTGTGTGTCTCTCCTGTGTGGTTGTCCCCTGTGTGTCTGTCTCCTGTGTGGTTGCCCCCTGTGTGGTTGTCCACTGTGTGTCTCTCTCCTGTGTGGTTATCCCCTGTGTGTCTCTCCTGTGTGGTTGTCTCCTGTGTGTCTGTCTTCTGTGTTGTTGTCCCGTGTGTTTCTTTCTCCTGTGCGGTTGTCCCCTGTGTGTCTGTCTCCTGTGTGGTCGTCCCCTGTGTGTCTCTCCTCTGCGGTTGTCCCCTGTGTGTCTGTCTCCTGTGTGGTCGTCCCCTGTGTGTCTCTCCTGTGTGGTTGTCCCCTGTGTGTCACTCTTGTGTGGTTGTCCCTTGTGTGTCTGTCTCCTGTGTGGTTGTACCCTGTGTGTCTCTCCTGTGCGGTTGTCCCCTGTGTGTCTGTGTCACGTGTGGTTGTCTCCTGTGTGTCTGTCTCCTGTGTGGGTTGTACCCTGTGTGTCCACTTCTGTGTGGTTGTCTCCTGTGTGTCTGTCTCCTGGGTGGTTGGACGCTGTGTGAACCTCCTGGGTGGTTGTCCCCTGTGGGTCAGTCTCCTGTGTGGTTGTCCCCTTGTGTGTGTGTCCTTTGGGGTTGTCCCCTGTGTGTCAGTCTCCTGTGTGGTTGTCCCCTGTGTGTGTGTGTCCTTGTGGTTGTCCCCTGTGTGTCTCTCTCCTGTGTGGTTGTCCCCTGTGTGTCCTGTCTCCTGTGTGGTTGTCCCCTGGGTGTCTATCTCCTGTGTGGCTGTCCCCTGTATGTCTCTCCTGTCTGGTTGTACCGTGTGTCTCGCCCCTGTATGGTTGTCACCTGTGTCTCTCTCCTATGTGGTTGTCCCCCGTGTGTCCGTCTCCTGTGTGGTTGTCCCCTGTGTGTCTGTCTCCTGTGTGGTTGTCCCCAGTGTGCCTCTCTCCTGTGTGTTTGTCCCCTGTGTGTCTCTCCTGTGTGGTTGTCCCCTGTGTGTCTGTCTCCTGTGTGGTTGTCCCCTGTGTGTCCCTCCTGTGTGGTTGTCCCCTGTGTGTCTCTGCTGTGTGGTTGTCCCCTGTGTGTCTGTCTCCTGTGTGGTTATCCCCTGTGTGTCTGTCTCCTGTGTGGTTGTCCCCTGTGTGTCTCCTGTGTGTCTGTCTCCTGTGTGGTTGTCCCCTGTGTGACTGTCTCCTGTGTGGTTGTTCCCTGATTGGTTGTCCCCTGTGATCTGTCTCCTGTGTGGTTGTCCACTGTGTGTCTGTCTCCTGTGTGGTTGTCTCCTGTGTGTCTGTCTCCTCTGTGGTTGTCCCCTGTGTGTCTGTCTCCTGTGTAGTTGTCCTCTGTGTGTCTGTCTCCTGTGTGGTTGTCCCTTGTGTGTCTGTCTCCTGTGTGGTCGTCCCCTGTGTGTCTCTCCTGTGCGGTTGTC
Source organism: Scyliorhinus canicula (assembly GCF_902713615.1). Classification (NCBI taxonomy): domain Eukaryota; kingdom Metazoa; phylum Chordata; class Chondrichthyes; order Carcharhiniformes; family Scyliorhinidae; genus Scyliorhinus; species Scyliorhinus canicula. Next base: position 40,575,414 of record NC_052158.1, read on the forward strand.
CCCTGTGTGTCTGTCTCCTCTGTGGTTGTCTTCTGTGTCTGTCTCCTGTGTGGTTGTACCCTGTGTGTCACTCCTGTGTGGTTGTCCCCTGTGTGTCTGTCTCCTGTGTGGTTGGACGCTGTGTGAACCTCCTGTGTGGTTGTCCCCTGTGTGTCAGTCTCCTGTGTGGTTGTCCCCTGTGTGTGTGTGTCCTTTGTGGTTGTCCCCTGTGTGTCAGTCTCCTGTGTGGTTGTCCCCTGTGTGTGTGTGTCCTTTGTGGTTGTCCCCTGTGTGTCTCTCTCCTGTGTGGTTGTCCCCTTTGTGTCTGTCTCCTGTGTGGTTGTCCCCTGTGTGTCTATCTCCTGTGTGGTTGTCCCCTGTGTGTCTGTCTCCTGTGTGGCTGTCCCCTGTATGTCTCTCCTGTGTGGTTGTACCGTGTGTCTCGCCCCTGTGTGGTTGTCACCTGTGTCTCTCTCCTATGTGGTTGTCCCCTGTGTGTCCGTCTCCTGTGTGGTTGTCCCCTGTGTGTCTGTCTCCTGTGTGGTTGTCCCCTGTGTGCCTCTCTCCTGTGTGTTTGTCCCCTGTGTGTCTCTCCTGTGTGGTTGTCCCCTGTGTGTCCCTCCTGTGTGGTTGTCCCCTGTGTGTCTGTCTCCTGTGTGGTTATCCCCTGTGTGTCTGTCTCCTGTGTGGTTGTCCCCTGTGTGTCTCCTGTGTGTCTGTCTCCTGTGTGGTTGTCCCCTGTGTGACTGTCTCCTGTGTGGTTGTTCCCTGATTGGTTGTCCCCTGTGATCTGTCTCCTGTGTGGTTTTCCCCTGTGTCTGTCTCCTCTGTGGTTGTCCCCTGTGTGTCTGTCTCCTGTGTAGTTGTCCTCTGTGTGTCTGTCTCCTGTGTGGTTGTCCCCTGTGTGTCTCCCGTGTGGTTGGCCCCCGTGTGTCTCTCCTGTGTGGTTGTCCCCTGGTGTCTGTCTCCTGTGTGGTTGTCCCCTGTGTGTCTCTCCTGTGTGGTTGTCCTCTGTGTGTCTGTCTCCTGTGTGCTTGTCCCCTGTGTGTCCCTCTCCTGTGTGGTTGTCCCCTGTGTGTCTCTCCTGTGTGGTTGTCCTCTGTGTGTCTGTCTCCTGTGTGGTTGTCCCCTGTGTGTCCCTCTCCTGTGTGGTTGTCCCTTGTGTGTCTGTCTCCTGTGTGGTTGTCCACTGTGTCTGTCTCCTGTGTGGTCGTCCCCTGTGTGTCTCTCCTGTGCGGTTGTCCCCTGTGTGTCTGTCTCCTCTGTGGTTGTCTTCTGTGTCTGTCTCCTGTGTGGTTGTACCCTGTGTGTCTGTCTCCTGTGTGGTTGGACGCTGTGTGAACCTCCTGTGTGGTTGTCCCCTGTGTGTCAGTCTCCTGTGTGGTTGTCCCCTGTGTGTCTGTCTCCTGTGTGGTTGTCCCCTGTGTGTGTGTGTCCTTTGTGGTTGTCCCCTGTGTGTCTCTCTCCTGTGTGGTTGTCCCCTGTGTGTCTGTCTCCTGTGTGGTTGTCCCCTGTGTGTCTATCTCCTGTGTGGTTGTCCCCTGTATGTCTCTCCTGTGTGGTTGTACCGTGTGTCTCTCCCCTGTGTGGTTGTCACCTGTGTCTCTCTCCTATGTGGTTGTCCCCTGTGTGTCCGTCTCCTGTGTGGTTGTCCCCTGTGTGTCTGTCTCCTGTGTTGTTGTCCCCTGTGTGTCTCTCCTGTGTGGTTGTCCCCTGTGTGTCTGTCTCCTGTGTGGTTGTCCCTGTGTGTCCCTCCTGTGTGGTTGTCCCCTGTGTGTCTGTCTCCTGTGTGGTTGTCCCCTGTGTGTCTGTCTCCTGTGTGTCTGTCTCCTGTGTGGTTGTCCCCTGTGTGACTGTCTCCTGTGTGGTTGTCCCCTGTGTGTCTGACTCCTGTGTGGTTGTCCCCTGTGTGTCTGTCTCCTGTGTGGTTGTTCCCTGATTGGTTGTCCCCTGTGATCTGTCTCCTGTGTGGTTGTCCCCTGTGTGTCTGTCTCCTGTGTGGTTTTCCCCTGTGTGTCTCTCTCCGATGTGGTTGTCCCATGTGTGTCTGTCTCCTCTGTGGTTGTCCCCTGTGTGTCTCTCTCCTGTGTAGTTGTCCTCTGTGTGTCTGTCTCCTGTGTGGTTGTCCCCTGTGTGTCTCCCGTGTGGTTGGCCCCTGGTGTCTGTCTCCTGTGTGGTTGTCCCCTGTGTGTCTCTCCTGTGTGGTTGTCCCCTGGTGTCTGTCTCCTGTGTGGTTGTCCCCTGTGTGTCTCTCCTGTGTGGTTGTCCCCTGTGTGTCTCTCCTGTGTGGTTGTACCCTGTGTGTCTGTCTCCAGTGTGTTGGTTCCCTGTGTGTCTCTCCTGTGTGGTTGTCCTCTGTGTGTCTGTCTCCTGTGTGGTTGTCCCCTGTGTGTGTGTGTCCTTTGTGGTTGTCCCCTGTGTGTCTCTCTCCTGTGTGGTTGTCCCCTGTGTGTGTGTGTCCTTTGTGGTTGTCCCCTGTGTGTCTCTCTCCTGTATGGTTGTCCCCTGTGTGTCTCCTGTGTGGTTGTCCCCTGTGTGTCTATCTCCTGTGTGGTTGTCCCCTGTATGTCTCTCCTGTGTGGTTGTACCGTGTGTCTCTCCCCTGTGTGGTTGTCCCCTGTGTCTCTCTCCTATGTGGTTGTCCCCTGTGTGTCCGTCTCCTGTGTGGTTGTCCCCTGTGTGTCTGTCTCCTGTGTTGTTGTCCCCTGTGTGTCTCTCCTGTGTGGTTGTCCCCTGTGTGTCTGTCTCCTGTGTGGTTGTCCCCTGTGTGTCCCTCCTGTGTGGTTGTCCCCTGTGTGTCTCTGCTGTGTGGTTGTCCCCTGTGTGTCTGTCTCCTGTGTGGTTATCCCCTGTGTGTCTGTCTCCTGTGTGGTTGTCCCCTGTGTGTCTGTCTCCTGTGTGTCTGTCTCCTGTGTGGTTGTCCCCTGTGTGGTTGTCCCCTGTGTGTCTGTCTCCTGTGTGTCTGTCTCCTGTGTGGTTGTCCCCTGTGTGACTGTCTCTTGTGTGGCTGTCCCCTGGTGTCTGTCCCCTGTGTGTCTGACTCCTGTGTGGTTGTCCCCTGTGTGTCTGTCTCCTGTGTGGTTGTTCCCTGATTGGTTGTCCCCTGTGATCTGTCTCCTGTGTGGTTGTCCCCTGTGTGTCTGTCTCCTGTGTGGTTTTCCCCTGTGTGTCTCTCTCCGATGTGGTTGTCCCATGTGTGTCTGTCTCCTCTGTGGTTGTCCCCTGTGTGTCTCTCTCCTGTGTAGTTGTCCTCTGTGTGTCTGTCTCCTGTGTGGTTGTCCCCTGTGTGTCTCCCGTGTGGTTGGCCCCCGTGTGTCTCTCCTGTGTGGTTGTCCCCTGGTGTCTGTCTCCTGTGTGGTTGTCCCCTGTGTGTCTCTCCTGTGTGGTTGTCCCCTGTGTGTCTCTCCTGTGTGGTTGTACCCTGTGTGTCTGTCTCCAGTGTGTTGGTTCCCTGTGTGTCTCTCCTGTGTGGTTGTCCTCTGTGTGTCTGTCTCCTGTGTGGTTGTCCCCTGTGTGTCCCTCTCCTGTGCGGTTGTCCCTTGTGTGTCTGTCTCCTGTGTGGTTGTCCCCTGTTTGTCTGTCTCCTGTGTGGTTGTCCCCTGTTTGTTTCTCCCGTGTGGTTGTCCCCTGTGTGTCTCTCCTGTGTGGTTGTCCCCTGTGTGTCTGTCTCCTGTGTGTCTGTCCCCTGTGTGTCTCTCTCCTGTGTGTTTGTCCCCTGTGTGTCTCTCTTCTGTGTGGTTGTCCCCTGTGTGTCTCTCCTGTGTGTTTGTCCCCTTGATTGTGGTCTCCTGGCTCGTCTCGGGCAGAGGGCTGGTGTTTCGGTTGCTCTTCCCATCAGTGCTTGGATTTCTGGGGGGCACCGGCCCTGGCATTGGCTAGGGGCGGGGGCCCCCGTATGTGCCGGGCCTATCGTCGGCTGATCCTTGCGGTTATGCGCCGACTTTTCCTGGTAGGGGCGAGGGGGGGCAAACACAAACACCAACAATGTTAGACGGGCTGACGCATGCAGCCCAGGGGTTGGGTCTCTGAAGCCATCGGTGCCCAGGACACACAGCAATTGCGGCTGACATGGGTGGGTGCAGCCAGCATGGAGGTGCGACCGACCCCCTTGTGAGGTGGGGGTCACATGTGTGTGGGGGGATAGGGTCCTTTGTGCTGGGGGCATAGTGCTGGGTACTCACCCTGGCCGCCCTGAGGAGGTCGTACAGCTTCATCGTGCACTGGTCTGCAGTCCAGGCCACCTCGCTGACAGCGCTGACATCGTCTGCCCAGACACGGTGAACGATGGCACCTGCTGACCTCTGTCCCGGCCCAGGGTACAACACCAGCCTCCTCTCCTCAACAGCGCCTAGTTCGCCATCCCAGAATCGAGCGCTGCTCTCCTGGTGGCCATCTTGCCTGCGATGCTGTGTGTGGGGAGTTGGAGAATGATTAAGTACAGCCGTGGCGTCACATCGATCACAGAACAGGCGAATCGGCAGGCGGTCCGTCGGGTGTTTCTCATTCCGCCTGTGCTAGCCCCTTGTGGGCCATTGAATAGTTCCACCTGCGGGCCCGATGACGCCTTCATGCAACTCCACGGTTTTCACAACCGCGTCAACACTTAGCCTTATTTACGGAGAATCCAGCCCGTGATGTTTATATGGTTGCTCTACAGCACCATCTAGTGACTAGAGTAGTAATATTAGATTAACCCTTAATGTGCTTTACAATATCTACATATTGTGGCAGGAAATGCACACTGAGGCATGTATAGTAGGACACGCAGACTGGGACATACACTCTCGGATATGCACACTCAGACATGCACACTCAGACATGCACACTCAGACATTCACTCTTAGACATGCCCACTCGGACATGCGCACTCAGACATGCACACTCAGACATGCACACTCAGACATGCCCACTCGGACATGCGCACTCAGACATGCACACTCAGACATGCACACTCAGACATGCACACTCAGACATGCACACTCAGACATGCACACTCAGACATTCACTCTCGGACATGCACACTCAGACATGCACACTCAGACATGCACACTCAGACATGCACATTCAGACATGCACACTCAGACATGCACACTCAGACATGCACACTCAGATTTGCACAGTGGGACTTGCACAGTGGGACATGTACACTGGGACACGCACATTGGAGATGTATACTGGGACATGCATGCTTGGAGAGGCTCACTGGAACACACACACTAAGACATGCATAATGGGAAATGCACACTGGGACATACGCATTCGGACCCACACACTTAGAACATAGAACAGTACAGCACAGAACAGGTCCTTCGGCCCTCGATGTTGTGCCGAGCAATGATCACCCTACTCAAACCCACGTATCCACCCTATACCCGTAACCCAACAACCCTCCCCCACCCCTTACTTTTTAGGACACTACGGGCAATTTAGCATGGCCAATCCACCTAACCCTTGGTTATGCTTGGACATGCAAACTGAGGAACGCGCACACAAACATGCACATTCCGATATGCACACTGGGAGATGTACATTTGGGCCTGCACACTGGACATTCACACTGAACATGTACACTGGGAGATTTTGACATGGGCATGTACACTCGGACATGCACACTGGAAAATGCACACTCAGACATGAACACTGGGACAGGCACACTTGGACATGTACAATGTTACATGCACATTCAGACAAAAGCAAATTACTACAGATGCTGGAATCTGAAATGAAAGAGAAAATGCTGGAAAATCTCAGCAGGTCTGGCAGCATCTGTAGGGAGAGAAAAGAGCTCACGTTTCAAGTCCGATGACTCTTTGTCAAAGCACATTCAGACATTCACACTGGGACATTCTTACCGGCACATGCACACTGGGACATGCACACTGGGACATGCACACTGGGACATGCACACTTGGACATGCACATTGGGACATGCACACTTGGACATGCACACTGGGACATGCACACTTGGACATGCACATTGGGACATGCACACTTGGACATGCACACTGGGACATGCACACTTGGACATGCACATTGGGACATGCACACTTGGACATGCACACTGGGACAGGCTCTCTGGCATGTTCACATTTGGAAATGCATTCTCTGACATGCACACTGGGACATGCACACTCAAAAAAGCACACTTGGACATGCACACTGGGATGTACACACTGGAACATACACACTGAGATATGCACACTTTTGCATACACTCTGGGAAGTGCACACTTTAATGTGCATACTGTGACATACACAATGGAACATGCACACTCAAATGTGCACACTGTCATTCACACTTGGACAGGCACACTGGGGCATGCACAATGGGACATACACACTGGGACATGCACATGGGATCATACACACTGGGACATGCACACTGGGATCTGCACATTGGATCATACACACTGGGACATGCACACTGGGACATGCACACTGGGATCTGCACATTGGATCATACACTGGGACATGCACACTGGGACATGAACAATCGGACATGCACACTGGGACCTGCACATTGGATCATACACACTGGGACATACACACTGGGATCTGCACATTGGATCATACACACTGGGACATACACACTGGGATCTGCACATTGGATCATACACACTGGGACATGCACACTGGGACCTGCACATTGGATCATACACACTAGGGCATGCACAATTGGACGTGTACAATGGGACACACACACTGGGACCTGCACATTGGATCATACACACTAGGGCATGCACAATCGGACGTGCACAATAGGACACACACACTGGGACCTGCACATTGGATCATACACACTAGGGCATGCACAATCGGACGTGCACAATAGGACACACACACTGGGACCTGCACATTGGATCATACACACTAGGGCATGCACAATCGGACGTGCACAATAGGACACACACACTGGGACCTGCACATTGGATCATACACACTGGGACATGCACATTGGATCATACACACTGGGACATGCACAATCGGACTTGCGCACTGGGTCATGACCACATGGACATGCCAACAGGGATATGCACACTGGGACATTCACACTGGAACATTCACACTGGTACATGCAGACTGGGACATGCAGACTGGGACATGCAGACTGGGACATACACACTGGGATTTGCACATTTGGATATGCACACTGGGACATGTATCCTGGGACATGCGCACTGGGACATGCACACAGGGATGTGCACACTCAGACATGCACACTGGGATATGCATACTGGAACATAAACACTGGGACATACACAATAGGATATGCATACTGCTACATGCACACTGGGGCATACACATTGGGATATGTACACTGGGCCACGCACACTCGGACGTGCTCACTGGAACATACTCACTGGGCCGTTCACACTGGGACGTGCACACTGGGCCATACACACTGAGATGCGCACTGGGTGATACACACTTGGAAACACGTACAGCTTCCTCCAAGGTACAGATTAATAAAAGATTAGTCAGACTGGAGTGATTGGACTTGGGGAGTTCAGCAATTTCCTTCAATTCCTTCCACTGTTTCCAGTGTAGTTCTGAGAGAATTGGTGGGGTTAAAGAGCGTTGAATTGAGTAGTTTACAGATTCCTTTTCCTATACGTAATCATTGTTCCCAGTGTGGTAATGAAGAGATTGGATGATTTGAAGGGAGTGGAGTTTGGGCATTTACCTTTCTCTTTACCCTCCCATAGTTCCCAGTGTGCCACTGAGAGGAGTGGGGCATTCAATGGGCTGAAATTGGACAATTTACAGTCCCCATTACTCCCTCCCTGTTCCAGTGTGACATTGAGGGGAGTGAGGTAATGATGGGTGTGGCTGAATTGGGTAGTTTACCTCGTCCTTTGCCCCCTCACTGTTCCAAGTGTAGAGCTGAGAGGAGTAGAGGATTGGAAGGGTAAAACTGGTACTTTACCCCACATCCTATATTGTCCTCACTGTTTCCAGTGTGATACTGAGGAGTGCTTGCGTATGTGAGTAATTCCAGTTCTTATATCCTGGAGACTGATCACCTTAGTAACAGAAAGGGAGGGATATAGGGTCAGAGTTCATGAGACTTGGAGGTCAGAGGTGTCTGAGCCAAGAGGGAGATCAGAAATCAAGGTTGTCAATCTCACGGCTGGGCAAATAAATGGGATGTCCCAAATCTGGAACGCGGCAATGTATTAAATCTGGAACACGGAAATGTACTAAATCTGGAATGCTGCAATGTACTAAATCTGGAACACGGAAATGTACTAAATCTGGAACGCGGCAATGTGCTAAATCCGGAACACGGAAATGTACTAAATCTGGAACGCGGCAATGTACTAAATCTGGAACACAGAAATGTACTAAATCTGGAACACGGCAATGTACTAGATCTGGAACACGGAAATGTACTAAATCTGGAACACTGAAATGTACTAAATCTGGAATGCGGCAATGTACTAAATCTGGAACCCGGAAATGTAAGAAATCTGGAACACAACAATGTACTAAATCTGGAACAGAGCAATGCACTAAATCTAGAACACAGCAATGTACTAAATCTGGAACACAACAATGTACTAAACCTGGAACATAGCAACGTGCTACACTAAAGTCCAGAGTTAGCACATAATGGTGTGTAACATGTCATTAAAAAGGATTAACAATTACATCTCTTTCCTCTTATCCAGGTTGCTTCATTCGAGAACTCTTAACCGAATTAGGATTAGAAAGTAAGAAGTTGTCACTGAACGATGTCCTCAACATAAACAGAGAAACGCTTCAAAATAAATCACCATATTCCCCTCAGGATATTCCAGGATATTTTCTCCGGAATATAATGATGGTCAATTCAGAGGCAAGAAACTTGAAATACAAACCAACTAAAACCCAAAATCAATCAGAATTGGATGAGTTGGATTTCCTCTCTCAGGATGAAACCCATGAAGGTTTATACCATCCCTTGGATATCATTGTGTCTATTTTCCTGTGTGCTGACCCATTCCTCCAGCAGGAGCTGATGTTAAAGATGTCTCTGTGCCAGTTTGCATTGCCACTATTACTGCCTGCTGGTAACAAGGGCTGCACCTTCCTCCTGTGGGCCCTGCGCTCCATTGTGAAGATGTGGTGCCCACTCTCACTCCGAGATAGAGCCGGATTTCAGGAAACAAACATGGTGACCGCCAGAATTCCAATCTTTTCCTTCATTCGATTCGGATCCTGTTCCATTTCCAAATCTATGATTCTAAAAGAAGTTCTCATTTCCTACCAGCAACATCACAACTTCTTCATCCATCAAGATATGGAGTGTGGAAATTTACCTCGCAGGATTTCTGATGGTCTTGTTGAGTTGTGCTGGTACCTGCCCAGTGGGAGTGAGGAATTGGATCTTTTCCCGGAGCCAATGACTATATTAAACCTTCGAGGAGACGCTAAAGATTTCCAGATACAGGCTCAATTTCTGACAAACATCTCTTCAGCTGTTTTTATTTTCATTGATAATGTTGACAGAGGTTTAATCAACAGCCTGAAGTCCCTCATCCAGTCTCCAGCAAGGACATTCATAGTGCTCACTGGGAGCAGAGTGAACAGAGAGACTAATTATCACTTAAAGGAATTCATTACTTCCTCAGAGTTTAAGAAGGATCAAATCTTGTTACGAGGAACGAGAAACAGTGCAGACTTTACTGAGACACTGCGATCCACATTGAGAAACACCCTGGAAATAACCCATCAACAGGAGACTAGTCAGAGCCTTAAGAGTCTAGAGGAACTGGCAGAAATTGCGAGGGACATGGGAATTGAAATAGATGAGGATGGCAAGCAGTGTTCACAAGGGAAAGCGAGATCTGAAAACATTTGTAATGGTATTAAAGGAGATTCCATTAGTAAATACAAATTAGAAAATATGTCTTTTCAGGGTCTCACTTGGCAACAGATTTCCAAAATAGAAAAAGAGCAATGTCGTCCAAAACATCGTGAGGAGCATTCAACACAAAAATATTGTAATGACCTTGAAGAAGAGAAGAGAAAACTTCAAAATGAACAACAACAGGAAGGTATCTCGGCTGATATGAAAACATTCATTACAGCTCTGACAGACAGCGATGTGAGGAAATATTTCCTGCAGTGGATGAAATTCGGGTTGGATTCCAGATCGAGAGACACTTTCTCTGTTTCATGTGAAGAATACAAATCTCTGTATAAGAAATCTCAGGATCAGGCAGCAAAGCAGAAAGACTCCACAATCAACAAACAGTTACAGGAATTAGACCAACAGATAACTGGGAGCTCCCTGGGACTCGAACACTTCATGCGAGAAATGGGGCTGATCTATGAAACGTTGATGAACCAGAATAATTGGAAGAAGGAAGAGAAATGTATTGTGCAAAAGTTACCCCAAGTTGCCGCTGATCTGATGTTGGATGGGTTCCCTCTGGAGCTCATCGATGGAGATGTTTCCAACATTCCTTTACAGTGGGTCACTGATGTACTGAAGACAGTTGAAGACAGGATTGGCAGAGAGACCCGTGTGTTTGTGCTAACGGTGCTGGGTGTACAGAGCACAGGCAGGTCCACACTTCTCAACACCATGTTTGGTTTGCAGTTTGCTGTGAGCAGTGGTCGGTGTACCCGTGGGGCCTTCATGCAGCTCATTAAGATTACAGGAGATCTGCAGACTGAGCTGGGCTGTGGGTACATCATGGTGATCAACACTGAGGGACTGAAAGCACCAGAATTATCGAACATTGATGGCAGCTATGAACATGATAATGAGCTCGCTACCCTGGTGATCGGGTTAAGTGATTTAACATTGGTAAATATGTCCATGGAAAACTCCACTGAGATGAAGGATGTGCTGCAGATAGTGGTCCATGCATTTATACGAATGAGAGAAGTGGGGAAAAGGCCAGTTTGTTACTTTGTTCACCATAATGTGAGTGCTGTGTCTGCTCATGATCAGAATATCGCCGGCCACAAACAACTGCTGGAACAGCTGGATGTGATGACAGGAGCAGCAGCTAAAATGGAGAAACGAGATGGACAGTTCACCAAGTTCTCGGATGTGTTGGAGTACGATGCAGTGAAGAATAACTGGAATATCCCAGGCCTGTGGCACGGGATTCCACCCATGGCAGCTGTTAATACCGGCTACAGTCACAATGTGTTTAAGCTGAAGATAAGGCTTTTTGAGAATCTGAAAGAGATGGGAAATAAAGGGAGAACATTGACCATCTCTGAGTTTATCCAGTGGACTAAATCTCTGTGGAACGCGGTGAAATATGAAAATTTCATCTTCAGTTTCCGGAACAGTCTGGTAGCCGAAGCTTACAAGGAACTTTCTGTCAAATACACCAAACTGGAGTGGGAACTGAGGAAAGTGATACATTCCTTCCTGGAAAAGGCACAGAACAGGATTTTTAATACGGAACAGGATCCAGAAAGTGTAGCTCAACATTTGAAAAGTGAACGGGTTGAATTTCTCAATGAAAATAAAGAAAAATCTCTCCAACAATTGGAGGAATATTATTCCACCGGCAATAACTCAAACCTTGTTGAAAAATACAGGGAGGATTTTGTCCGCAGCATCGACTCTCTGATCATTGAACGCGGGGTGTATGTGGACAGGAAGTGTGATGAGGCAGTGCGGAGGTGGAGAGAAAGAAAGAAGCTGAATGATATAAAGGGCAATTATCTGAGTTTGATTGAGAAGCAGGTTAATGAACTTCTGCAAGATTACATGAAAGGAAATAGGAATATGAATGAAACACAACTGGAGAGAGAGTTTGATGATATGTGGAAGAAGACAACTTCAACATTTAAAGATTTGCGACCACCTGCAGCCAGTATTATGAAGGACATGGAAATGAGTCTGAATCAGAATATGCCTACGGACACCAAGTTCCTCAACGAGCAGCTTAGCAAGAAAACCCTGCCCGACCTGAGTGATGAAAAATTCCAAGTCACTCAGAATCATATTGAGCTGTACAGATTTTATTACAAGCTTATTCCTAAACGTTTACAATCAAGACCAAATGAAAAATACTTTGAAAGAGCCCAGCAGCTGTCAGATCAGTGGGCGAGGGAGTGTCAACAGTTTGTGATACAGACAGTGAAGCAGGAGCAGGATTATGATTCTAATCATTGCAGAGAACTCCTGAGAGTGATAGATGAGAAAATCCAGAAACACCAGGATCAGGAATTCACTTTTACTAAACGTTTCAGAGCAGATTTTAAACTTCACATTTGTGGATTTGCTGTTAAACAATATGAAGTAATGGAGGAAAGATTCAGGAAGAGAAATGATCCGCTGGACCAGTTAGAAAAGGAGAGAACAGCTTATTGTAAAAACTTTAAGGATATCTACCAGGAGAAAGATCAAACTAAACAGAGAGCTGAACTGTTCTGGGAAAATCGCCTGATCCCAGCAATAATCCAAGCTGTTGATGGAAAACTGGGATTGGAAATTGTCCAGCACATGAGGCACCACTGCAAAGGTGGGAAATTCCTGTATCGGAAAAACTTCCAAGTGGCTCTGATGCTCCATTTGAAGGAGAGAGACAGTTTTGATGAGTATTACCGATATATAAACCACACCGTGTCATTTGAAAAGGATTGGCTGGAAGAACAAGTTAAACAACACTGTGCAGCCGCAAATAATGAACATGTTCCTCTGCTGTGCTCTCTTGCACTGGATATTCTGCAGGGGATTATCAGTCAGGTGGAGGAAGCTCTCAAGGATCTCACACCCATAAAAAATGAGAAATCTGTGTCCGGTATTATTGAGGAATTAAAAAAGAAACTGGGAGATGGGATACAGATTCCACAGGAGAATTTGGGACCTGTAACTTTCCAGTCTGAAAAGATTAACCCACAAAACTTTAAACAAGAATTTGAAAGTTTGATCAGGACAAATGATCTGACTGAAAAGATTAACGATTGGGGGAAGGATATTGCTGGGAAAATCACTGCCCTCCCCACAAATCCATCCAGTGAATTGTACACAATGTTAGGAGGCTGTGGGGAGCAATGTCCCTTCTGTGGTGTCCTGTGTGATTGTACAAACAGGGAGCACTCACAGCACAGTGCTGAATATCACCGGAGCAGTGGGCTGAATGGATGTAGAAACAGCGATACTGAGATACTAGTTTCAGAAAATTGTACAACAGGTGTTGCAGGTAATGGCACTTTTAAGAATAACGACACTGACTGGAAACCATTTCCTTCCAAGAATTACAAGAATCTCAATGATCAGTACAGAAGCTGGAATATTCCAGCTGATACCAGTGTTGAAACATCAGCCTTTTGGAAATGCGTTTTCTACAAATACAACAAAGATTTCGCTGATAAATATTCATCAAATCCTGCAGAGGATATTTCCAGCTGGGATTTATCCTGGGACCAGGTTGTAAAAGACATTGAAGATAAATACAAGGTGATGATCGGCGAGTTCAATTAACTGATACGTTTCAATAATAGAATCCAAGAAGTTCCCTCCAATCATTCTCCACCAACTCCACTCACAGCACCGAGCCCCGGACTCTCAAATCCTTACATCACTCCCATAACTCCGACTCTCCTGGGTTCTACTAAGGCTATTTGGCTGGTGCCTGGTTAGATTCTATTCTTAAAACTGGGAGGTTCTATCAGGATCTGGGTGTGACATCCACAGCTCACCTGCCTGAGTCTCAGAAACACTGAGGCCTCTTCAACATCTGAAATCACACTCAGCTACACACAGATGGGAAATTACTTGGAATCAGTTACGCTTTGCCGCCACAGCTCTGCCGGGAGCGCTGACCTTCTGGCTTAGTAACTGAGAATGGGAGTAGGGAGTGACTCTGAGGAATTTTCCAGTCTATTTAACAGATTTAGAGCAATTTCTCTAACAGTGACCTTTCTGTTGAAATGTGCTTCCACTGTTCAGTAAAGTTACCATAGTCCCTGGTGACCATAGGCTGCTTTCCCCTTTGAATCATAGAAAGGTTACAGCACAGATGGAGGCCATTTGGCCCATCTTGACCATGCCAGCCCAAGGACACCCAGGTGCCCTTTCTAATCCCATGTTCCTGCACCCTGTCCATCGCCCTGTAGCTTAGAGCACAAGGAGGGGGGAGAGCTGACAAGTGATTTATAAACTTAGTCTAAACATGGCTTAATCTGAGAATCACCACACCTCAGGCAAGGGACAAGGTAGAGAAGGCGGGGCCTTCATGGATAACCTCAGCCAGTACAGGGAATGGAACCCATACTGTTGGCCTCGCCAGGCAACATGAACCAGTTGTCCAACCAACTAAGTGAAACCGGCCACTATTTAACACATGGTGAAAGTCAATTTGCTTCACTGGTTCCCACATGTAGAGAGTTAAGCAGAAAGAATAAAACAAGGGCATTTTAGTCCTCACCATTTGGTGAAGTGCCTCCTGTAACATGTGCCCATTCAGGATTGTCAGTTTGACACTCAGATGGTAAGTTGAACATTTGGAATTTAAATCAAACTTGTACCACCTGAGGGAGAAACACGGACATCACAATTATCTGAGCGGGTAACTTCCAAAAACAAGATACGGGCCGGGATTCGCTGTTGTGCCGCGGGTTTCCTGGCAACGTGGGGTGGTCACGATGGGAAATCCCATTGGCAGGTGGCAGGAATGGAGAATCCTGCTGCCGCTGAGGGCACGCTGCCCAGGAAAACGCTGCAGGCGGACCGGAGAATCCCGACCATTCCCTAATTTTCTATCATCACAGAATGAAACAATACAGAAAAAGGCCATTCAGCCCATCCAATCTGTGCTAGCTCATTGAAAGATTTATCTAACGTGTCCCTCTCCCTGCTCTTTCCCACAGCCCTGGAAATTTTAACCTTCAAGTGTTTATTAAATTGCCTTTTGAAAGTTCTGTATTGTGGAGAAAGGAAAATAACTGCTCAGGTCCTTTAGAGCCAAGGAGATAATACACAAAATCCTCTTAAAATGTAAATAAACAACAGACTGGTTAGGATCTAAAAATTGAAACAAGCAATTTAACCTCTCAATTTTGAAATTGTGCTCTTAATTTGAAATGTTTTCTGTGTTTTCTCTTTCCAAATTCCTAATGAACTGTTGTGCATTTGTGTTCAATTTGATTTGTTTCTGTTTTATTTTAGAGTTAGATAAGAGTTTGATTGTTTAATCATTATATATCAATATTAAAGGAAATCAACAAGTCGCTTCATAAACAAGTAATAACTGTGACACGTTTCTGATGCTGGAACACACAGAGGCAAAACATTATATTGACATTGACATCAGATTATTCCGACAGTTGGTTATCATTTTATTGTTTCAGGTGTTTTCTTCAAATTTGTGATTAGAACTGAGGTTTTTAGTTCCACAATAAATAAATGTCTGAATTATGTTCAAATGTTTAAACGTAATTGAATTTTCTTAAGTTTGCAACACGTGTTTCTCTATTCCAAATGTACTTCATCAAATGATTTGATTTGAAATTGTAAACGTTATTCAGTTATTGCCTGCTAGTCAATAAAATAAATGATTTAATCCAGTTCAATGTCATCTTTGATAGCAATTAAATATCTGGACAAATCTTTGAAGAGGGTAAGAGCGGTGCCCATTTCACTGTTAATCCAGGAAAATAGACCTTCATACAGTTACAAGCTCCTGGTTGCTCAATATTGCTGGAAAAATGCCACTCCAATAATTTTATATATAAAATACAACTAGTTTATTGTGCAAAATACAAACCTACAATGCACAAACTTACTTCTTGCACAGTTTACGTGGGTGTCATCAGTCTCCTGTTTTCTGCTAGTGCATTGAGTTGCGAACTCAGGGCCATCTTCGTGCCTCGAGGGTTGGTCCTAGGTTCTCACGATGGACCCTTGAAGCTGACCCCTTTTATACCATCTCAGCCAAAAGTCATATGATTCTTGGTAACCGTTAAATACAATTTCCTTGTATCCTGAAGCTGTTGATCCTAAATTTAGCATTCTCTTCTCTAGTTTCCTATCCCTAACCGACTAACTAACTAGCAGTCTCAATACATGGCTAGAGTTTGACCGTTAGCCCTGCTGCATTTCCCTTGGATCAGGAAACCTTCTACTTTTTTTTTCTTTTCTTTTTTTTAAATAAATTTAGAGTACCCAATTATTTTTTCCAATTAAGGGGCAATTTAGCGTGGCCAATCCACCTACTCTGCACATTTTTGGGTTGTGGGGGCGGAAACCCACGCAGACATGGGGAGAATGTGCAAACTCCATACGGACAGTGACCCAGAGCCGGGATCGAACCTGGGACCTCAGCGCCGTGAGGCGGTTGTGCTAACCACTAGGCCACCGTGCTGCCCTGGAAACCTTCTACTTTTTACAGACAGTGACTAATTCTGTTGATTCTAGCCCATTAGCAGCAACTTGTACATGTTAGCTAAGCACACTGGTTCTGCTCTCTCCTAATGGCCAATTTCTCAGGTCTACAGTTCCCCCTTTGACCCACTGGGCATTGTTCATTTTTGATCACCATCGTGTATATTCCGTTCCTCTGGGTCTGTCTTTTTTACCCAACTCCCCTCGAATAAGCGGTATCCTAATTCCTTCCAAAGCATCGCTAACAGCCAGCTGTCTTTGTCATGGCTTTATCAATCATTTCATGTCAGGAACTTTACATACACCATGATCCCAACGAATATGATCATTATCCAATGGGACACAATTCTCAGCCACGGATGTAGTTGAACATTAGTGTCCCAGTTCCACAGGTTCTTCCACCAAGTAGTGACTGGGATATGTTTAATAACCTCCTGCAGTGCCTGAGAAGTCTGGTTGATATTGTAGTAAGACCTGGTTGATGTGTTAGGCAGGTTGGTTCGACGTGGACTGCACTTGATGCAGTGTAGCGAGAGACATACCTTTAACACTGGCGAAGATCCAACACGATTGTATTCAACGTTGTAACTAATATACATGCTCAGCTGTGGGTTGACACTGTACTGAATTGACTGGAGACCTAGTACTAGCCTGACCAGACTTACTAGCTGCCATGATGTTTGAACTGGCTTGCTCATGGGCTCTGACTGTCTCTGTGGCTGGGTCCAGAGAAAGCGGGAAACATAGTGCACTCTGGTGGTGTCCTATCTGGTGATTGGCTGCTCTGTGTTGTGTGCTTCCTGGTCATCCTGTGTGTCAATCACTGCCTGTCTGCACTCCATTATATACATGGGTGGATATCATGACATCTCTCCTTTTTTTTTAGATAAATAAGTATTAAGGTGTGTGTGTGTAAATATATGTATATGTGCCTGACTATATACAAAATGTGTCAAAATGAACCTATATACATAGGAAGGTGTCAATAGTGCAGATACATGGCAGATGAAACGGTATTTACAGAGGTCACAACGATGAGGTCACAAAATGTACAAAAGTTCAGTCTCTTGATTTAGTCTTTGTGGCGGGCGACGAATTCTTGTTGATTGCCCGCAGGGTGGATCAGGGGCCGCCTGCACTTGGATAGGCGGGATCGCTGCCAATGCCGTGGTCGCGGGGGCCGGCAGGATTTCTGGCAGATCGGTTGCCTTGTGGTAGGGTACGTCCGGAGGAGGCATTGTGGGTGGCGGGGCACTTCGGTCAGATAGCGGCATGGAACTCTTCGCACTGCCCGTCTATTGCGCTGGAGCAGGGAGCCATTAGCCATGCGGACAAGGAACGATCTTGGGGACACTTGCTTGATCACCACAGCTGTGGCTGACCAGTCGCCCCCAGGCAACTGTACACAACATAATCAGTTGGGACCAGCTCGGGTAGATCCGTGGTATGAGCATCGTATGTGGCTTTCTGTTGGGCTTGCGACTGCTGCATTTTCCGTACGACCGTGAGGTGGTAAAGGCCTGGAACATGGATGGCTGGAACTGTGGTCTTCGGAGTGCGATTCATGAGCATCTGCACTGGAGACAACCTAGTGGACAGCAGGGTTGCCCTGTATGCCAGCAGTGCCAGGTTGAAGTCGGAGCCTGAGTCTGCAGCCTTGCATAGCAACCTCATAACAATATGGACCCCTTTCCCGTTTGACTGCGGGTAGTGGGGGCTGGAGGTTATGTGACGGAAGTTGTAGGACTGTGCAAAATCAGACCATTCCTGGCTGTAAAAGCAGGGACCGTTGTCACTCATTACCGTGAGTGGTATCCCATGCCTGGTAAACGTTTCTTTCCAGGCTTTGATCACTGCCTTCAACGTGAGGTCGGACAGTTTCACCACTTCTGGGTAACTGGAGAAGTAGTCAACCAGAAGTACATAGTCACGCCCCTTGGCGTGGAATAGGTCGACACCGACTTTGGACCACGGAGAGGTCACTATCTCCTGTTGCTGCAACGTTTCTTTGGGTTGAGCTGGCTGAAACCTCTGACAGGTGGGGCAGTTGAGGACTGTGTTGGCAACGTCCTGGCTGATGCCCGGCCAATAACCCACCTCCCGAGCTCTCTGTCGGCATTTCTCGACCCCAAGGTACCCTCATAGTTCGCATGCTCTGAGGAATTACGATCCTGTCGAGCTTCAGGAGGATGTCTTCCACCACCGTCAGGTCGTCCTTTATGTTGTAGAACTGGGGACATTGGTTAAGGTGCTGCATCACATGCTGTAGCAGAGGATCCTTGTCCGTTTCCTCATGAATTTGGACCACCTGCTCGTCAGAGGCCGGAAGGTTGATGGCACACAATTGCACTTGTGCTTCTATGTGGCTGATGAAGTCAGTTTGTTCACATGTGTGGTAATGGACTTGAATAGGGCATCTGCAACAATGAGCTGTTTGCCTAGCGTGTAGACAAGTTCAAAGTCGTAGCAGCGTAGCTTAAGAAGAATTCGCTGTAACCGAGGCGTCATGTCATTTAAATCCTTCTGGATAATATGGACGAGAGGCCTGTGGTCCGTCTCTACCGTGAATTTTTGCAGGCCATAAACATAGTCGTGAAACTTGACTATCCCTGTTAGGAGGCCCACACATTCCTTCTCAATCTGAGCGTACCGTTGCTCAGTGGGCGTCAAGGCTGTGGAGGCATACGCCACTGGAGCCCAGGAGAAGGAGTCATCTCGCTGGAGGAGCACCGCCCCAATGCCGTCCTGGCTTGCATCAGTTGATATCTTGGTTTCCTTGGTTGGGTCGAAGAACACCAGAACCGGGACTGTGGCGAGCTTCGCTTTCAGCTCGCGCCATTCCTCTTATGCGCGGGCATCCACTGGAATTCCGTCAACTTCTTGACGAGATAGTCGATGGCCGTGGTGTGGGATGCCATATTGGGAATGAAATTCCCAAGGAAGTTGACCATCCCGAGAAAACGGAGGACTGCCTTCTTTTCCTCCGGGCTCTTCATGGTGTTGATCGCCGAGACCTTGTCGGCACCTGGCCGCACGCCCTGATGCAAGATATGGTCACCTTGGAATTTGATGTCCAATTGACCAAATGGACCGAGGGGAACGAAGAGACCGATGACCCAACTGCGCAGGTGCATACGTTGATCGACCACACTGCGCATGCGTGATGGCGCATGGAACGCGCTGACGTTGGCGTCATGACGTGTCTGAATTATGACCCTTTGGACATAGGGGTGTCCAATAAGGCGATCAATGACTTGATTGGCACCGTGATAGTGAATTCCCAATCATATTTCCATCCTCAATAATCACTTATTGCAGCTGATCATCGAATGGGTGAGGGGGGGGGGGGGGGGGCGAGCAGCTGGAGTACTCCCCGCAGGACTGGGGCGGTGTCCGTGCACTGACCACTATTACGGCGGCCATCTTGCTGCGCAACCACTGGCCACCCACTCCGGCCCCTGGCTCTATACAGTGACACCGGCAATATGGGTGTGCGCACCCCCTCACCCCACCCCCACCACAACATGTCCATCTCCCCCTGCCCCAAACATCCTTCCCAGCCGGCAGCCAACCACCCAGGGCCACACCCAAGGCAGCCCCCAGTGAGGGCAGTGCCAGCCAATGGTACCCCTGGTAGCAGGGAGGGTACCAGGACTGGGGACAGTGACGGGACCGAATACAGATGGGGCAGGGGTGGGGAAGGGACATGCATGGGCGGAGCCACAGAGCCAACAAGGGCCATAGTGTAGCCCATGGAACCTGGCTGGGCACAGGAGTATGCGCCATGCTAACATGTTAGCCTTTAACTCCCTGCAGACAATGGCATTTGGACATCAACCTGCAATGCTGGCTGCTATGGTGATGGCCGCAGCCCTGCGAGATGCCCTGTGGCCGCGTGAGCGGGGGCCACTCAGAGAAGAGGGGGATCTGCAGCAGTGGAACGGCCAGCAGAGGGGCAGGTGACAGCCGCACAGGCTGGAGGACCGGCCGTCGAACAGGCCAAGGAGGAGGAAGTGCCAAGGAGGTGCCACATGAAGCCTCGCTTGTAGCGCCGCCACCTGTCATTCGAGGACCTGCCGGACCGGGCATGTCGTCGGAGACTGCAGATGAGCAGATAGACAGTACGACACATCTGCCAGATGATGACGCACCTGGCACTGCAGGGATATGGGGAGGACACCCACTCCCAGTGACTGTCAAGGTGATGGTCGCCCTGAACTTCTATGCCACAGAGTCCTTCCAGTCGCCGAGTCGGTGACAAAGCTTGTGATTGGTTTGCCATTTTTTTGTAACCTTTTATGAAATCTGAAACTTTCCAAGATTTCATTAGTCTGCATCTTGCAGTGGTAATCAAAGTTTGCGATTATCACACTAATCTTGATTTTGTCCACCCCTTCAAAGAATATAAATGAGTTATGTATCTCAATAGCTTGCTGACCTGCCATTGATAGTAGCAGTGCTATTCTTCTGGCTTCACAGGCAGTGTTTAAATCATTCGCTTCCAAATAAATTTGGAACTGTTGCTTAAAGAGTTTCCAGTTTGCATTTAAATTACCGGTAGTTTTCGGCTGTCGTGGAGCTTGAAAGTGTTCCATCGAGTCGATTGGTCATCGAGGATCTGTCATGTGAGAGTATCTTTAAGAAATGGGTGTTTATAAAATAGCTGCAATGGATGTACCTTTTAGAAATGGGTGTTTATCTGTGATGTCAGAGTGTGGGTGGAGCTGGGCTGTCTGTCTGCTTTTACTTTCACTTTGGGCTGTCTGCTACAGGGTGTGTTTAGTTTCGATTTAGATTTGGAGAAGCTGCAGTCAAAGCAAGATGTGTATGAATCTCTGCAAGCCAAAGAATGTTCATTTGGTGATTTCAAAGCAGTAACTGCACTCAGTAGAGAAGTTAAACCTGATGTCTTCCTGTAAAAAGGGTTCTTTTTTGTCTTACGGATGTTGCAAGGAAAGATTCAGAGTTACTTATAGAGTACTGTATTCTTTGGCAGATTTATTGATGTTGATAGTTGTTAAGATGTTTAATGTGGGTTTATAAAGTGTTAACTGGTTTTAGAAATAAACACTGTTTTAATCTAAAAGTACTGTAGATCTCTGTTGCATCACAGCTGCAAAGTAGGCCCGTGTGCTCCCCATAACTGTAATCTATTAAAAGTTGTGGGTCAGGTGAACTCCATGATACACTTTGGTGTTCGCTAAACCCTGGCCCATAACAGATCCGATTGCTGTGAAGTCGCCCACAGTTGAATACTCGGTACTAGATTTTCTCTTTTTCTTGTCTAAACTTACTAATAATCTTTCTTAAAGCTATTTTCCTCGGACCACTTCAAGTAACATATGTTACTCATTTTTTTATGCTGAGACGTTTGTGGCCGGAATTCTCCGAAAGCCCGACGAAGTGTTGACATCGGCGTCAAATTGGCGCGAGTGTCGCCAGCGTCAACGAGCCTCCAGGCCCAGGCATTCACCCCCTTCTTCGGGGGCTAGAAAGGGGCCGGAGTGCTATATGCTGCACCGGCACCAAAAGCTGACCCACCACGGCCGGCGCGGGTCTGCGCATGCGCGCGCCACTGCCGTCTCCGTGCCGACCCCCGGGCAATATGGCAGAGACCTACAGGGGCCCGGCGGGGAGGAAAGTAGGGCCTCCTCCTGGAATGAGCCCATCCGCCAATCGGTTGCCCCTGTTCGCGGGCCACAGAAACGAAGGCGGCGGGACTCGGCGGAACTTGGCCCGTCGAATGTAGAGAATCAGCGGGGCGGGGGCGCTTTCAACGGACCTCAACCAGCACCACGGTGACCGCACCTGCGATTGCTGCCGATTCTCCGGTAGCCGGCGAATCGCCGGCCTGGCATCAGAGCAGCGTGGCAGGATTCTCACGCCCCCCACCCCCACAACTCACCCCTGCCCCCCCCCACCCCCCCGCCACCCCGGTTATTCTCCGACCCTGCACGGGATCGGAGAATCCCGGCCCTTAACTTTGATGACGATGAATACGCGAAATCGTTCAATGATAACAAGTAATTTATTGAGTAACTAATCAATTAACTTGTGAGTTTGATTCTTCAATACTTTTACTAGTAGTTAAATTAAAAAAGATAGAATTAGATTAGCTATGAATTTTATACTTGCACCCTGAGCTAACTATACACTTCTGTTCTCTACTTACAACACACCCGAAGAGAGCGGTAAAACAGATTGAGCTTGTATTTATACCCATGTTAGTGTTGCCCTCTAGTGATTATCTGACTGTACTGACTACACTCAGCTGACCACAGACCAGCTGGATGTTCATTGAGTTGTACCTGCAGTGATCTCTGTACATGTGTATACATAAAGGGCTATTGTCGAAAGGATGAATCAAATGCTCAAAAATCTGATTAGATAGACTGTTCAACACCACAATTCCAGCTGGAATAAGGTTTTACCAAATACTTTTATGATGATTAGAAATACTATCGCAGGCAGGGGTGGTGGACACAGGGTATCTGCCGATTACTACTCTGATCATGCTCCACATTGGGTTGAACTGCAGATTAGCGAAGAAGGTTATCAGCACCCACAATGGAGGTTAGATGGAGGGCTGTTGGCAGATGAAGCGGTATGTGAGAGGCTGAGGAAATGCATGCAAAATTACCTGCAGGTAAATGACATGAGGAAGTCTCAGCAGCGGTGATCTGGGAGTGCTGAAGGCAGTGGTGAGAGGGGAGCTGTTCTCGATCCGGGCCTACAGGGACAGGACGGATAGGGCAGAGATGGACCGACTGAAAAAGGAGATTTTACTGATGGACAGGAGGTACGCGGAGACCCCGGGGGCAGAGCTTTTAAGGGAACGACGGTTGCCGCAGGCTGAGTTTGACATGCTGACTACAGGGAAGGCAGTGGAGCAGCTTAGAAAGGCAAGGGGAGTGATCTACGAACACGGGGAGAAAGCCAGCAGAATGCTTGCACAGCAACTCAGAAAGAGGGAGGCAGCTGGGCAAATAAGGAAAATAATGGATGGGGAGGGGAATTTGGTGGGAGATTCGACAGGGGTTAACAAGGCGTTCAGAGACTTTTACAGTAGGCTGCACAGGTCGGAGCCCCCTACGGGGCCAGAGGGGATTTCTTGGAGGGGCTGACTTTCCCAAAAGTGGGTAGGGAGCTGGTAACAGGGCTAGGGCCCCGATCAGGGTGGAAGAGCTATTGGAGGGCCTCAAGGCCATGCAGTCGGGTAAAGCCCGGGGCCGGACGGGTACCCAGCGGAGTTCTATAAAACATTTTCTGGGATATTGGGGCCGGTGCTGGTCAAGTTTTTCAATGAGGCAAGGGACAGAGGGGATCTGCTCCCGATGATGTCACAGGCCACGATTTTGTTGATTCTGAAACGGGACAAGAACCCGGAGTTATGCGGGTCTTACTGGCCGATACCCCTGCTGAATGTGGATGCCAAATTGCTGGCCAAAATTTTATCCTCCAGGATTGAGGATTGTGTGCCAGACGTTATTATGGAGGACCAGACGATGTTTGTTAACGGCAGGTGGCCAATATAAGAAGGCTGTTAAATGTGATAATGATCCCCCAGGAAAGTAGGGAAGTGGAAGAAGTAGTTGCGATGGATGCGGAAAAGGCTTTTGACCAGGTTGAGTGGGATTATCTATGGGAGGTACTGGGAGGATTCGGATTTGGGAGGGGCTTTATCGACTGGGTCAGGCTGCTGTACCAGGCTCCTGTGGCAAGTGTACGGATGAACAGGACGACTTTAGATTGCACCGGGGGACGAGACAGGGATGCCCCCTCTCCCCACTGCTCTTTGTGTTAGCTATAGAGCTGCTGGCAATTTCTCTGAGAGCCTCAAGGGGTTGGAAGGGTCTGGTCTGGGGGGTGGGGGGGTGGTGGGGGGGAGGGCGCGGGGGGCGGCACAGAGTCTTGCTTTATGCGGATGACCTGCTCCTATACGTTTCGGATCCAATAGAGGGGATGGACAATATTCCCCAAATATGGGAATATTTGGGGAATTGGGCCGGTTCCCGGAGTACAAACTAAATATTGGAAAAAGCGAGATGTTCATAGTTCAGGCGAGCGGTCAGGAGAGGCGACTGGGGGAGCTGCCGTTTAGATTAGTAGGGGACAGTTTAATATATCTAGGTATACAAGTGGCGCGGGACTGGAGCCGGTTACATAAATTGAACTTGTCCCGTTTAGTGGAGCAAATGAGGGACGACTTTCGAAGATGGGATGCACTCCCATTGTCGCTAGCTGGGAGAGTGCAGACGGTGAAAATGACGGTCCTCTCGAGATTTCTGTTCGTATTTCAATGTCTCCCCATCTTCATTCCCTGGTCCTTTTTTAAGCGGGTCAACAAAATTATCATGGGCTTTGTGTGGGGGGGGGGGGGCAAGTCCCCGTGAGTGAGGAAGGCGATGCTCGAGCGGAGTCGGGGGAGTGGGGGGCTTGCGCTGCCGAAGTTTAGTAACTATTACTGGGCGGCTAACATAGCTATGGTTAGGAAGTGGGTGGTGGGGGAGGGGTCGGTGTGGGTGCGTATGGAGGTGGTATCATGCAAGGACACCAGTCTGGGGTGTTGGTAACGGCGCCTCTGCCGTACTCCACCAGCCCCGTAGTGGTGGTGGCCCTGAGAGTCTGGGGACTATGGAGGAGGTATGTGGGAACAGTGGGAGCATCAGTTTGGTCCCCAATCTGTGATAATCACCGGTTTGCCCCGGGGATCATGGATGGGGGGTTCCGAATATGGCAGAGGGTGGGGATTGAGAGGAGGGGGACTTGTTCAAAGAAGGGAGCTTTCCGAGCATGAGAGCGCTGGAGGAGAAGTTTGGGTTGGCGAGGGGGAATGATTTCAGATATCCACAGGTGTGGAACTTTCTGTGTGGACAGGTATCATCCTTCCCACACCTGCCACTAAGGGGGATCAGGATAGGGTGGTTTCCAGAGGATGGGTGGGGGAGGGGAGCGTCTCTGGCATCTACAAAGAACTCATGGGGGCGGAGGAGACGCAGACCGAGGAACTGAAACATAAGTGGGATGAGGAGCTCGGAGGTGAGATAGAGGATGGCCTATGGGCGGACACGTTGAGTAGAGTCAACGCGACCGCAACATGTGCCAGGCTTAGCCTGATTAAATTCAACGTCATCCATCGGGCTCACATGACAGTGGCCAGGATGAGCAGATTTTTTGGGGTAGAGGACAGGTGCACAAAATGTGCGGGAGGATCAGCGAACCATGTTCACATGTTCTGGGCGTGTTCAAAACTTAGGGGATACTGGCGGTGTTTGCTGACTTCATGTCCAAGGTATTAAAAACAAGGGTGGCGCTGAGTCCAGAGGTGGCGATTTTTGGGGTGTCGGAGGAGCCGGGGTCCAGGAGGAGAAAAAGGCGGACGTTCTGGCCTTTGCTTCCCTGGTAGCCCGGAGACAGATACTGCTAGCTTGGAGGGACTCAAAGCCCCCGAAGTCGGAGACCTGGCTATTGGACATGGCGAGCCTTCTCTGCCTGGAGAAAATTAAGTCCACCCTGAGAGGGTCTCTCTTGGGGTTCGGCCGGAGGTGGCAACCATTCATCAACTTCTTCGTGGAAAATTAATCATCAGCAGAGGGGTGGAGGAGGGTTAGGGTAACATAGAGTAGGGGGTCAATTAGGCGGGTCCTCGGGAGATGGGAGCCGGTTATTGCACTATGTTTATTGTTCCATGTACATTGTTTATATTGTTCATAAGATCATAAGATCATAAGACATAGGAGTGGAAGTAAGGCCATTCGGCCCATCGAGTCCACTCCGCCATTCAATCATGGCTGATGGGCATTTCAACTCCACCTACCAGCATTCTCCCCGTAGCCCTTAATTCCTCGCGACATCAAGAATTTATCTATCTCTGCCTTGAAGCCATTTAGCATCCCGGCCTCCACTGCACTCCGCGGCAATGAATTCCACAGGCCCACCACTCTCTGGCTGAAGAAATGTCTCCGCATTTCTGTTCTGAATTTACCCCCTCTAATTCTAAGGCTGTGCCCACGGGTCCTCGTCTCCTCGCCTAACGGAAACAGTTTCTTTGCGTCCACCCTTTCTAAGCCATGTATTATCTTGTAAGTTTCTATTAGATCTCCCCTTAACCTTCTAAACTCCAATGAATACAATCCCAGGATCCTCAGCCGTTCCTCATATGTTAGACCCGCCATTCCAGGGATCATCCGTGTGAATCTCCGCTGGACACGCTCCAGTGCCAGTATGTCCTTCCTGAGATGTGGGGCCCAAAACTGGACACAGTACTCCAAATGGGGCCTAACCAGAGCCTTATAAAGGCTCAGTAGCACATCGCTGCTTTTATATTCCAACCCTCTTGCGATAAATGACAACATTACATTTGCTTTCTTAATCACGGATTCAACCTGCATGTTTACCTTTAGGGAATCCTCGACTAGCACTCCCAGATCCCTTTGTACTTTGGCATTATGAATTTTCTCACCGTTTAGAAAGTAGTCTATGCTTGGATTCTTTTTTCCAAAGTGCAAGACCTCACATTTTCTCACGTTGAATTGCATCAGCCATTTCCTGCACCACTCTCCCAAACTGTCTAGATCCTTCTGCAGCCTCCCCACTTCCTCAGCACTACCTGCCTGACCACCTAACTTCGTATCATCGGCAAACTTCGCTAGAATGCCCCCAGTCCCTTCATCCAGATCATTAATATATGTGGTGAACAGCTGCGGCCCCAACACTGAACCCTGTGGGACACCGCTGGTCACCGGCTGCCATTCCGAAAAAGAACCTTTTATCCCAACTCTCTGCTTTCTGTCAGACAGCCAATCCTCAACCCATGCCAGTAGCTCACCTCGAACACCATGGGCCCTCACCTTACTTAGCAGCCTCCTTTGTGGCACCTTATCAAAGGCCTTTTGGAAATCCAGATAGACCACATCCACTGGGTTTCCCTGGTCTAACCTACTTGTCACCTCCTCAAAGAATTCTAACAGGTTCGTCAGGCACGACCTCCCCTTACTAAATCCATGTTGACTTGTTCTAATCCGACTCTGCTCTTCCAAGAATTTAGAAATCTCATCCTTAACGATCGATTCTAGAATTTTACCAACAACCGAGGTTAGGCTAATTGGCCTATAATTTTCCATCTTTTGTCTTGATCCTTTCTTGAAGGGGGTTACAACAGCGATCTTCCAATCGTCCGGGACTTTCCCTGACTCCAGTGATGTCTGAAAGATCTCAACCAACCCTTCCGCTATTTCTTCAGCCACCTCCCTCAGAACTCTAGGATGTAGCCCATCGGGGCCAGGAGATTTGTCAATTTTAAGACCTTTTAGCTTTTTTAGCACCATCTCTTTTGTAATGGCAACCATACTCAACTCAGCCCCCTGACCCTTTATAATTTTTGGGATATTACTCATGTCTTCCACTGTGAAGACAGACGCAAAGTACTTATTAAGTTAGAACATAGAACATAGAACATAGAACAGTACAGCACAGAACAGGCCCTTCGGCCCTCGATGTTGTGCCGAGCAATGATCACCCTACTTAAACCCACGTAACCCGTAACCCAACAATCCCCCCATTAACCTTACACTACGGGCAATTTAGCATGGCCAATCCACCTAACCCGCACATCTTTGGACTGTGGGAGGAAACCGGAGCACCCGGAGGAAACCCACGCACACACGGGGAGGATGTGCAGACTCCACACAGACAGTGACCCAGCCGGGAATCGAACCTGGGACCCTGGAGCTGTGAAGCATTGATGCTAACCACCATGCTACCGTGAGGCTCCAGCCATTTCCTCGTCTCCCATCACTAGCCTTCCAGAATCAGTTTGAATTGGCCCAATGTCTACTTTGGCCTGTCGTTTGTTTCTTATGTATTGAAATAAACTTTTACTATCATTTCTTATATTACTGGCTAGCCTGCCTTCATATTTGATCCTCTCCTTCCTTATTTGTCTCTTTGTTAACCTCTGTTTGTTTTTGTAGCCTTCCCAATCTTCTGATTTCCCAGTGCTTTTGGCCACTTTATAGGATCTCTCTTTTTCTTTGATACATTTCCTGACCTCCTTTGTCAGCCATGGCTGTCTAATCCCTCCCCGGATAATCTTTCTTTTCTTGGGGATGAACCTCTGTACAGTGACCTCAATTATGCATACAAACTCCTGCCATTTTTGCTCTACTGTCTTCCCCACTAGGGTCTGCTTCCAGTCGATTTTTGCCAGTTCCTCTCTCATGCCCTCGTAATTACCTTTATTTAACTGTAACACCATTACATCCAATTTTGCCTTCTCTCTTTCAAACTGCAGACTGAACTCAACCATATTCTGATCGCTGCTTCCTAAGTGTTCCCTTACTTTAAGATCTTTTATAAAGTCTGGTTCATTACGTAGCACTAGGTCCAGAATAGCCTGCTCCCTTGTGGGCTCCATGACAAGCTGTTCCAAAAAGCCATCTTGTAAGCATTCCATGAATTCCTTTTCTTTGGATCCACTGGCTACGTTATTTACCCAATCCACCTGCATATTGAAGTCCCCCATGATCACCGTGACCTTGCCTTTCTGACATGCCTTTTCTATTTCCCGCCCCTGGTCCTGGCCACTGTTAGGAGGTTTGTACATAACTCCCATTATGGTTTTTTTGCCTTTGTGGTTCCTCAATTCTACCCACACAGACTCCACATCATCCGACCCTATGTCGTTTAGTGCCATAGATTTAATTTTGTTCTTAACTAACAAGGCAACCCCACCCCCTCGGCCCACCTCCCTGTCTTTTCGATAGGTTGTATATCCTTGGATGTTTAACTGCCAGTCCTGAACCCCCTGCAGCCATGTCTCTGTGATGCCTACCACATCATAATCATTCACGATGATCTGTGCCATTAGTTCATCTACTTTGTTACAAATGCTACGAGCATTCAGGTAAAGTGCCTTAATGCTAACTTTCTTATCATAAAATAAGAAATAATTTTAAAAAAGGAAACAGAGTGTTGGGATAAATAGGTAATTTTCAGGTTGGCAAATATGCAGGTTGGCTGGTGTGTCGCAGGGATCAATGTTGGAGCCTCAATTATTTTATTTATATTGTTGTTGTTTACAATGCCGAAAAATACCTCAATAAAATTGTTTATTAAAAAAAAAGAAAGACTGTCAAAGGTTCTACAGGAAACTCACCCTTCCAGCTCATGACAGGTAGAGAGATGAGAGAGATCGGAAGTTTATTGGGAGTGGACTTCTCTGAATCTGAATCACAAGAGCACGATCAGAAACTTAGTGAACCATTTGGAACATATGAAAATGACTGCGGCATTAAATATGGGGAAGGGCAGAATATACAGGACAGAATTTATTTTTATGGTAAAGGGAATCCCAACTAACTGGATATAGGACAACAAATCATGATCAGACAAATCAGGCAGAAACCTTCCTGTCACTCCAATATGCCGGCCCCTGGATAAGATGTTGTAGTTAAGGCCGGCCCCTCACTAAATGAGGTGCTGCTGGACACAGGAATCACCAAATGGTTCCACGTTAATCAACTGGAAGTTTATGGAAAACAACACAACCATTCTCACCGTGTGATAATTGAGAGTCAGAATCTCTCCGACATTTGGAATGACCTGTCATTGGGTCTAAACCTCATCTTCAGAGACCAGTCAGGAGAACAGGAGAGGCGAATCGTCGAGTTAGTTCCCTCATGGGATTACTCCAAAACTTAGATTATTCACAACGTGCTTGGCACAGGCCAGCCCCAGGGTCAGGCAATAAATCCCCGTGACTGGTTAGACGCAGCGTCAATTGGCACCCCATCTGGAATTAATAGCCGGGATTCTCCATTTGGGAGACTAAATGCGGAATTCTCCATTTCTTAGGGTTGGATTCTCCATTTCAGTGGCTAAGTGCTGGCTGAAGCGAAGAATTCCCGGGGTTTTATGACGCCCAAATCAGCGCTGAACCCTCACCGATTCTGGGAACAGTGAGGGGTGAGCAGCGGTGCCGAGTAAAACTCCTGGCTTCCATGCCAAAAATGACTGGAGAATGGCCGGGGCCGTGGCTGCGCATTCTAACAGCGATGACCTGCCGTGGTCGCGTCGTACAACATGGCACCAGCCGTGCGTGGACCAGACCTGCCAAGTGCGGCCCTACCAGTCCTCCCCAGCCCTTGTGGAAGCCCCCCCAGCCAGTGGCACGGCTCCCGGTCGACTGTGGCGGTGCTGGACACAGTCGGATTCCCGGCCGCTCAGATCACATGTCAGCCGCGTGGTTGGGAACAAGGGTCAGCAGGGGCGGAGCATCGTGGGAGGGCCTTCCGATGACGCGCCAACACCATTGCAACAGTGTTATGGACTCAACGCGATTACGCCATTTCAAGGGGGCTGCGAATCGGATACTGGCATCAAACTGCGCAGGCACGATTTGAACGTTGGAAGGGATTCTCCGCCCAGTCACCAATTACGATATTGGTGTTGGGCAATGGAGAATCCCACCTGAAGTGTTGATGTCAATGGAGAATCCATTAACTTTCACGATAGAAAAATCGGAGCCAAACCTGCACCAATTCCGCTGCTATTAATGGGCTAGCTCCACTTGGAACACAATCAATTCTAATGAAAAATGGTGCTGGATTCGCCGGGTCCATGATTGACACTCATGAGGTTGTCAAGCCGCACATAAACGATTCTCCCGCCACACACACCACCCCGGCCAACAAGGTGGCTGTAAGGAAAGCGGCACCAAGATTTACAGACGCCGAGCTGGGGACCCCCCGTACGTGGGAGAGGAGAGGCAGAGGACCCTGTGATGTCCGCGAAGGAGGCTGCCAGCCGCCACCATCTATCGAGCCTGGGTGCAGATGGCAAAGGTGGTCAGCGCCGTGGGCATCATCACCCGGAACGACAGGTAGTGCTGGAAGAAACTTCATGACTTCCTCAGGGCGGAATTGTGACCCTGGCACCAACCCCGTTCCCCCACACACGGGAAACTGGACCCCCCCCTTTGGAGAGCGGCTAAACCCCCACCCTGCCCCACATGCCAGCAGCGATACCAGCTGCCTTGACCGTGTGCCCTCGCCACTGAGGCCTCCAGCTACCCACCCCCGGGCTGCAAGCATCGGACCGCCTGACACTATTGTCTCCTGTGTCTCCCCCCCCTCCCCCTCCCCCGCACCCCCACCCCCCAGATTCTCCTACAAACAACCGTCGGGAGGGCAAGAACACTAGAGAGGGGCCACCAGACCTGCGGCCCCTCACCATGGCACAGCAGAGCGGCCCGAAGGAACGGGAAGTTGCTGAGGTGGAGTGCAGTCATGGGCGAGGAAGTGATATCCTGCTTAGTT
This sequence comes from Scyliorhinus canicula, assembly GCF_902713615.1. Lineage (NCBI taxonomy): Eukaryota > Metazoa > Chordata > Chondrichthyes > Carcharhiniformes > Scyliorhinidae > Scyliorhinus > Scyliorhinus canicula. The sequence goes on from NC_052158.1 coordinate 40,607,051, forward strand.
GCAGTTCCCCATGACATGTGTCGAGACCCCTCCCTCTCCCCACACCATCCTCACCCCACCCTTCCTTCACCCGCATACCACCCTCTTCCCCCTCAATCCCACCCCTCCTCAGCCCCACACCATCTTCGCCCCCTCACCCTCCACCACCCCTACACCACCCTCGCCAACCCTCCATTACCAACGAACCCCACCCCTCCCCCGGTCCATGGTTTAATCATGCATATTGTCTTGTGTCCTGCAGGACCTGCTGGAGATGGGGCGGGTTCATCCGGCAGCCCGCACCCCAAGTCGGTGTCAGAGCCGGTGCCCCATGCAGCTGAGCACTGACAGGGAGAGCAGCCCGAACACCGGCCCTCCGCCAGAGACTCAGGAGACCCCAGAGCTCAGGTCCGTGGATGATAATAAGAAGAAGAATTTTTATGAGTGTCACAAGTCAGCTTACATTAACGCTGCAATTAAGTTAGTGCGAAAATCCCTTAGTGCCTGTTCGGGTCACAGAGGGAGAATTCAGAATGTCCAATTCACCTAATAGCACGTCTTTCAGGACTTGTGGGAGGAAACTGGAGCATCTGGAGGAAACCCATGCAGACACGGGGAAAACGTGCCAACTCCGCAGACAGTGACCCAAGTCGGAATTGAATCTGGGTCCCTGGCACTGTGAAGCAACAGTGTTACCATGCCACCTAACACTGACTTCCCGTCACAGCTGTCCCCAACACTCTCCACCATCCCAGAGGCACTCACATCAGTTGGGTACTTTAGTGAAGAGGCTCCTGAGACACTCTCTGGTACGCACCACACAACTGCCCCGATACAGCAGGTGGAGGTAGGAACACCCAAGGGGCCGGATGGTCAGAGGGCAGGTCGACCCCAGGAACTAGCTGCCGTCGCTGCCTTTTGGAACATCCAGTCCCAACCACAGTGCAGATGTAGTCACAGAGCCAGAGGCCACAGGAGGAGATGATGGTGCAGGTGGAGGAGTCCAACCACGTGCAGGACCAGGAGGTGTTGCCGACCATGCGTGCTACCCAGGCCGACACCGCACGAGTGGCGTCCGCAGTGGAAGCACTGGGAGCGACGGTCTCGGCTATGGGTCAGCGTTTCCAAGGCCTGGGGCATTCTGTGCAGGCAGTGGCCCAGGCCCTGGGTAGGGCTGCCCTCTCACTGGCAGTCCTGTGCCAGAGCCACCTGAACATTGGAGTGGCGCTCCTCAGCATTGCCCGGTCACACTCCGGCCACCCGGACTGTTCCTGTGCCCCCCCCCCCCCCACCCACCCACCCGTCCATCCGTCCCCCCCACCCCAGCCAGCAGGCCAGTGTCCAGGCCGGCAACTGCTCCTCTCCATGTCCTACCTCCTCTCTCTCAGCAGCCACCATGCCCGTCGAGCTTGCAGAATCGCGGATGAGCCCAGTAATGAGATGTATGCAGCGTTTGAACTCCACACGGTGATTGTCACATGTATGCCATTTTCGGTGTGATGGAGAATTGCAATTTGCCGCGAGTTTGGCGTTGGAAGCCATTCTCCGCCTAATTGCCTTTCCCAATTTCAGCGTCGGGCGACGGAGAATCCCACACTAAGTGCTTCTTCCGGACTGAATTGCATGCGTTTCACGTTCTCTTTGGGGGCCCTATTTGGGAAGCGAGTTAAGAGATGCTGATGGGGCAGCACTCTGTCCATGTGAATCTAGAGCAATTATCATTCTCACTGGGTCTGATTTGCTGGGGCCTGAATTGGCGCTGGGGAGCCTGACAAGCTGGAGCTCCTTACAAGCACTCCACTCCCCACACACTCCCATTCCAGCCAAGAAGGTGGCTCCACAGAAATCTGCACCACACTTCATGGACAGTGAGCTGGAGAGACTGCTGGATGCAGTGGAGGAGGAGGGACACTCTCTCCATTAGGGTGAGTAGGAGACTGAAGCCCGCCATTGTCCACAGGGCCTGGGTGGACGTGGCAGAGGCGGTCAGTGCTGCCATCCTAACAAGGAGAATTGGAACCCAGTGCAGAAAAAAGATGAATGCGTCCTTAGGGAGCTCGAGTGAGTCACCAGCTCTCTACCCCTGGCATCACTCCCATCCCTCACTCCTCACATCACCCTGCACTCCCCTGGAGGCCAACGCTCCCCACCTGCCTGCATCTTATTTACATCTCACCCTCCACCAAACCCCAACTTTGGGCAGGTGCCTTGAACACACATGCCACCAGCTACAGGCCCCCAGCTAAGAACTTGCCTCTATGCATCTCACCATTTCCTTTCTGTGTCTCCGAGGACAAGACGGTCCATAACAGGCAAAAGCGCAGGAGACTGGATGCAGCATCCCTGACCTGCGTGTGCAGACCCTGGAGAGCAGAGGGCAATGGAGTTGGAGGACGAGGCTGAGGATAGGGCAGTGTCTGTAAAGCAGGTCGACAGGCGGCGAGGAAGTGAGAGTCCAATGCAGAATTGCAGTGTGCTGTGGGTGTGGGTGTGACACTCAGGTTGTGACAACCTGACCAGGGCAGGATGGATGGGATCAGGGGCACAGTGGGCAGGCAGGGGTGTATTTTAATCCACGTGCTGCAGCAATGACAGTCTGAGCCAGACCACCCCGAGGGGGATACTCCGAATCCACGGACTTGGCACCAAGTAATTTCCCGCTACCCTCGTTAGTCCAGGCAGCCAACAATTTTGGCGTGTTTTTAAGAGGTTTCTTACCTTCTCGCTTCCCCTGAACAGCCATGGTGCCCAAGCCTCGCTTGTAAATACTTGCACTAATTCACACTCGCATGACGCCTGCCTGAGAGGGACAGACATCCCGGAGTGGTGTAGCATACTCTGTCCAACCTGCTAATAATATTAAAATCAATGCAGAGAACTGTTTACGCGATTCTCCACCAAATCGTGATTCTTAGTTGCAGCGTCACGAAGCGGAGATTCCAACCCCTTGTCTCCTACTTCCAGGCCACTCCTGCCAGGGGAAACATCCTGGGCTGGATTCTCCACACCTTGATGACAAAATTGAGGCTGGCCTGGGGTGGAGAATCCATTTCTGCGCATGGAATCGGGACCGACGTCGGTTCCCCCATTCTCCGGGCCCCGAAAAGTGGCGTTGCGTCATATGGCTGTGGTGAATTCAGACTGTATTGTAATTGACACTGTATTGCATTGCATTGTATTATGTCCTTGTGGGCTCTGTATACGAGCCGTTCCACGGCACTGCCCATAGGGGGAGATGACGAGTTTGTACTGGGTTCCACCCTTGGCTCCGCCCATGGCTCCTCCCACTAACCAGAAGTATAAAGCTCTGCAGCCGTAAGCCTGCTCTCAGTTCATCTCGTCGCAGGCAGGCTCAGTTGTAAGACTATTAAAACCACTGTTCACTTCTAATCACGTGTCTTGTGAATTGATGGTCTCATCAATGGCACTGGGCTAATTTTGGCCGGGAGGTCCGGATCACGCGCGTGGCCGATTGGGGGCACTATTTGGGAGGTTCAGCTCGTGGTCTGAGTCCGCCTGCAGAGAGGCAGGTGGCAGACTAGAGGGCAGGCCAAGGAGGCGGTGCCAAGGGAGGTGCATGAGGCTCCGTGTGTACCGCGGCCGCCTGTCATTTGATGACCTGCTGGACCGGGCATGCAGACGGAGACTGCGGATAAGCAGAGAGACAGTGCGACATATTTGCTCACCCGGCACCGCAGGGGTATGGGAGAGGACACCCACTCACGATGACCGTCAAGGTGACGGTCGCGCTCAACTTCTATGCCACGGGGTCGTTCCAGTTGCCAAGTGGTGACCTGTCTGGGACTTCGCAGACATCGGTGCACAGGTGCGTTAGTGCTGTCACAGAGGCCCTATATGCCCAGGCGGACCAGTACATCCAGTACCATGCCCACCAAGATGCCCGGGCAGCGGGGTTCACTACCTGCGCCGGCATGCCCCGGGTTCAGGGGGTGATTGACGGGATGCATGTTGCCCTGTGGCCACCTGCGGATAACAGGACGCTTTCGACAAACAGGAAGGGTTACCATTCCATGAACATACAGCTGGTGTGCGACCCACAGATGCGCATTGTGCACTTCCACGCCCGATAGCCGGGCAGCGTGCACAACCCCTTCATACTGGCACACTTTGCGATCCCCGACATGTTTGAGAAACCCCCACCCCCCCGCCCCGGCTGTGGGGCTGGCTGCTGGGCGACAGGTTACTGTGGGCGTGGCTGATAACGGATACGCGACGATACCCATACAGCAACCAGGGATTTGCTCGAGAGGTGCTTCGGAGTCCTGAAGATGCTCTAGAGGGGCCCTCTAGTATGAGTCTAGGAGGGTCGTCTGGATCGTGTGGCCTGCTGCGTCCTCCACAGTATAGCCCAGCAGAGGGCCAATGCGCTGGAGGAGGATGAGGAGGGAGGGCAGACCTCGTCAGAAAAGGAGGATGCGGGGGGAGAGCGACAATGATTGGGACATGGGGCCCGGGCAGGCACGGTCGTGCCGCACAACGCCATTGCCAGAGCCAACGTGCACAGGACACTCTCGTAGCCTCATGTTTCACTGACTGGGGGGGGATGGAGGGGGGTTGCTGGCCAGGGGCACGGACACCACCATCCCAGACTCACACCCCCTCAATTCCCACACCACCAAACTGCCTGCATGCACACACCCCCCATGACACAATGACACATACCTGCAGCACGACGAGCTGGGGGCACCGGGTTGGCAGTAGTAGCGGGTCTGGTCCATGGAATGGAGGATGATGACAACCTGCTCTGCGATGAAGTCCGTGCTCCACATTGTATGACAATGCCTGACTCATGCCCACAGTAGCGCCTTCCACCTGGGTGATCCCTGCATGTGAGCTGGCCAGTCCATCACATGGTCCCGTTGAATCCCTGGGGTGGGGGTGCTGGGGACGGTCGGGGTGGGGAGGGGTGAGGGGGGAGCACGGGCCATCCATGGGGCCTGCACCTGTCCCCCACCTCCCACTTTCACTGGCCAGCACTGACCGGCCCACCCCCGCACCCCTCAGAGCACCGAAGCAGGTTTCAATGGTGTAAAAGGTGTTTATTGTGATCAAATATATACAGTCTGTGCCCTAGCCCCTATAACTAAACTGTGCCCTGCACCCATGCCAACTTAACTGCTGTATAGCAGCCGAGTCTATCCACCCCGGGTCTCCCCAGGAGACATACGCCAACAAGGACTCATGTCGCAGGGCAGGAGTCACAGCAGGCCACCTCCACTTCTGCTATATTATCTGGGGAACCACCTGGGTGTAGTGTTAGGGCCCATAAGGCCAGAAAGTTAGATATCAGTTTGGTTGGTATGGGTGCAGGGCACAATTTAGTTATATAGGCTAGGGCTCAGACTGCGTATATATTCCCACACTATAAACACCTGTTAACTGTTAAAACCTGCCTCGGTGCTCTGTCTGATGAGTGTGGGGGTGGGCTGGTCAGGGCTGGCCGGGGGGAAGGGGGGGGGTGGTGGGGGACCAGTGCAGACCCTGTGGGAGGGCCGTGCTCCCCACCACCACCCCCCCTACCCATGCCCTGACCGTCCCCAGCAGCCCCAGCCCAGGGATTCAACAGTACTGTGTGATGGACTGGCCAGCAGGGATCCCCCAGGTGGAAGGTGCGACTGTGGCCATGATTCCGACGTTGTCTAACGATGTGGGGCACCAGAGTTCATTACAGAGCGGGTTGTCATCATCCTCCAACCCATGGACCAGACTCGCTGTCACTGCCAACCCAGGGCCCCCAGCTCGTAGCGCCGCAGGTATGTTTAAAGGAGGGGTGTGCAAGCGGGCGGTTTGGCGTTTGAGGTGGTGTGGGTCTGGGACTTGGTGTCCGTGGCCCTGGCCAGCAACCACCCCCCTCCCCACCCCATCCCTCCTAGTCAGTGAACCTGGAGGCAATCAGAGCATCCCATGCGCGCTGGCTCTGGTGATAAGAGGTAAGAGAAGTGGGCGAGGTTGAAGTAGAGCATGGGGAATTAGTTGAAGTGGAGTGGAGGAGGACGTTTATGTATCAGGTATTCAGCAAAGAAGGACAAAGGGATTGATTAAGAAGGGGAAAATACAGTACGAAAGGAAGCTTGCAGGGAACATAAAGACTGACACTAAGAGGTTCTATAGATATGTGAAGAGAAAGAGATTGATAAAGACAAATGTAGGCCCCCTACAGATAGAAACAGGGGAATATGTAATAAGGGACAAAGAAATGGCTGAGCAATTGAACACATAAATTGGTTCTGTCTTCACAAAAGAGGACATAAATATATACCGGAAATGTTGGAGAATGAAAGGTTTAGTGAGAGGGAAGAACAGAGGGAGATCAATATTAAAGAGAAATGGTGCTGGGAAAATTGATGGGATTGAAGGCGGATAAATCCCCAGGGCCTGAGAATCTGCATCCCAGAGTGCTTAAGGAAGTGGCTCTGGAAATAGTGGATGCATTGGTGGTCATCTTCCAGGATTCTATAGACTCTGGAACAGTCCCTGCAGATTGGAGGGTAGCTAATGTCACTCAAATATTCAAAACGGTAGAAAGAAAACAGGGAATTATAGACCAATAAACCTAACATCGATAGTGGGGAAAATTCTTGAATCCATTATCAAGGAATTTATAGTGGAACGTTTGGAAAGCAGTGGCAGGATCAGTCAGAGTCAGCATGGATTTATGAAGGGGAAATCATGCTTGACAAATCTGTTGGAATTCTTTGAAGATGTAACTGGTACAGTTGACAAAGGGGAGCTTCGTCCTTCTTTGCTGAATTCTAAACTGCTCCCAATCCTCAGACCTATTATTTTTCTGAGCCAATCTGTATGCTTATTCCTTGGATCGGATACTATTTCTAATTTCCTTTGCAAGCCATGGATTGGCCCTCTGACCCAATATGCTTTTGTGCCAGGCAGGAATGAACAGTTGCTGCAGTTCCCTCATGAATTCCTTGAATGTTTGCCATAGCCTATCCAATGTCATTCCTTTAAGTAACTCTCCCCACTCTATCAAGGTCAACTCATGCCTCATATCTTCATAGTTTTCTTTATTATGATTCAGCACCCTAATCTCTGAATCAACTACTTCAATCTCCATCTTGCTAAAAAATTCTATTGTTATGGTCGCTCATCCCCAAGGGGTCTCGCACAGCCAGATTGGCAGTGATTCCCTTCTCATTACACAGTAGCCAGTCTAAGATGGCCTGCTCTCTAGTTGGTTTCTCCACATATTGGTCAAGAAAACCATCCCGCATACACTCCAGGAATTCCTCCTCTACGGCATTGTGGCTAATTTGATTTGCCCAATCTGTGTGCAGATTAAAATATTTAGACCTTCAGAAGGCGTTTGACAAAGTCCCACATAAGAGATTATTGTACAAGATTAAAGCTCATGGGATTGGGAGTTGTGCATTGAGGTGGATAGAAAACTGGTTGGCAGAGAGGAAACAAAGCGTGGGAATTAATGGGTCCTTTTCAAATTGGCAGGCAGTAACCAATGGGGGACCACAGGGATTGTGCTGGGACCCCAGCTATTCACAACATATATTAAAGATTTGAACGAGGGAACAAAATGTAACATCTCAAAGTTGCAGATGATACTAAGTTAGGTGGGAGGGTGAACTGTGATGAGGATGCAGAGATCCTACAGCATGATCTGGACAGGTTGGGCGAGTGGGCAAATTAATGGCAGATGCAGTGTAATTTGAATAAGTGTGAGGTTATTCACTTTGGAAGCAAAAACAGGAAGGCAGATTACTACCTAAACGGTCGTAAATTGGGAGAGGGGAGTGTGCAGCGGGGCCTGGGTGTCCTTGTGAACCAGCCGCTGTAGGTAACCATGCAGGTGCAGCAGGCGGTAAAGAAGACTAATGGTATGTTGGCCTTGATTGCGAGAGGTTTCGAGTACAGGAGCTGGGATGTGTTGTTGCAATTATACAGGGCCTTGGTGAGGCCACACCTAGAATATAGTGTGCAGCTTTGGTCGCCTTTTCAGAGGAAGGATGTGGGCAGCACGGTAGCATGGTGGTTAGCATAAATGCTTCACAGCTCCAGGGTCCCAGGTTCGATTCCCGGCTGGGTCATTGTCTGTGTCTGCACGTCCTCTCCGTGTGTGCGTGGGTTTCCTCCGGATGCTCCGGTTTCCTCCCACAGTCCAAAGATGTGCGGGTTAGGTAGATTGGCCATGCTAAATTGCCCGTAGTGTCCTTAAAAGTAAGGTTAGGGGGGGGGGTTGTTGGGTTACGGGTATAGGGTGGATACGTGGGTTTGAGTAGGGTGATCATTGCTCGGCACAACATCGACGGCCGAAGGGCCTGTTCTGTGCTGTACTGTTCTATGTTCTATGATTCTCCGCACCCGCAAAAAATCGCGAAGTTGGCGGTTAAAACGGGCGCGTTTTACGACGGTCGGGAAGGGTCCATTTCCCGACGTATTAACGTCCGAGAAATGGGCTAGGAACGCGGCCGTGTCAATCACGTGCGCAATGACGACGGAACGCGACGACGATACGACCACACCCACGTGACTCCGCCCGACGCCGTAAAAAGGCGCGGGCGAGCACAGAATCTGTCGGCCATGATGTCGGAGCTCAGGAGAGCTGCCCCTCGGTTTGTTGAGGCCGATGTCGAGACGCTGCTCGATGCTGTCGAGCAGAGGAGGGGCATCATCTGCCCGCGTAGAGGGCATCGCCAACCTGCCAGCGCTGTGCGCCAGGCCTGGCGTGAGGTGGCTGCTGTCGTTAGTGCTGTGGGGCAGACCCCTCGCTCAGCAGAGCAATGCAGAAAAAAGATGCACGACCTCACCAGGGCTGCCAGGGTAAGTGCCAAGAGGGTGCCCCCTGGTCACAACCATCCCTCCCCCCTTAACTTAATCACCCACCTCCCCCCCCGGCACAGGCGGTGGAGGGGGATTGGGGAAGAGTTAGTTGAGGGTGGTTCACAAAGTTGTCACAGACCCAGCGCTCTGGCCCCCGTGGAGAGATGCAATGGTCTTATGACAACTTGACCCCCAAACTGTGCCAGTATCTGAACGGACTGCTGATACCTGCCGTATTATAATGATCTACCTATGTCCCCTCCCCCAACAGGCCAAGACCACTCACAACACCCGTGAGCGACACCAGACTGGAGGGGATTCGCCCAACCTGCACCCCCTCACCACGTTTGAGCAGAGGGCACTGGACCTTGTTGGGGGGCCTGGCAACCGGGAGGTCGCGCTATGCGAGGATGGCGGATCTGCAACAAGTGAGACAACCCTCCATGACAAACACCCACCCCTCCCCCATCCTCTGTCTCTTCACACACCCTGCCAACTTGGACACCTCCCCCATCCTCTGTCCCTTCACACACCCTGCCCACTTGGACACCTCCCCCATCCTCTGTCACGAGTACACGGCCGCTGGTTGCCCTGTGCCTTACGGCCACAGGACACTGACGCACCGGTGAGGAGGACATAGTTTACTGGCCGTTGGATGCAGAAAGTGACCAGGGGTTAGGCTGGCCACGTGTCAGCAGCGCGACCAGGCCACCGGGACACACAGGTATCCCGTGGCTGGCGGCTGCCGAGGTGTCCAATAGCCTCCGTCTAACATGTCGTTTCTCTGCCCCCCCCCCCACCACCCTTCTGTAGGTTAGCACAATGTCTGTGAACAGAACGGCTATGTTCTGCGCAGTGGTTGGGGCCGTGGCACTGCAGTTGGAGATGGAGCAGCATCCACAGCCACAACCCGCAGTGGATGCAGGGCCAGCTGCAGGAGGAGAGGGAATGGCTGAGGAGTTGCCAGTCGTTAAGCAGCATGGGGGGGGAGGAGGAAGAGGGGGAGGAGGAGAGAGTGAGGGTGCAGCCACGGCGCCAGAGGCGACGACCAAGGCCGAGGGTGTACCGTGTCCGGATCTCTTTCCTAACAACGACGGACATCATCTGCAGGAGGAGACTCCGGCTGAGTAGGCGGACGGTGATACATATCTGTCACCTCGTGGCGTACCTCGCCCCACGTGTAACGGGAGGAGGACACGCGATCCCGGTCGCCGTCAAGGTGACGGTCGCTCTTAACTTCAATGCGACCGGCTCCTTCCAGTCTCCGAGCGGGGACGTCTCCGGGATCTCCCAGGCGTCGGTGCACAGGTGCATCTGGGATGTGACCGACGCCCTCTATGCCATCGCCGTTCGCTACATTACCTTTCCCGAGGACCGAGCCAGTCAATATTCACGAGCTCGTGGATTTGCCAGCGTGGCCGGGATACCGATGGTGCAGGGGGTCATCGATTGTGTTCACGTCCCCATGCGCCCGCCTGCAGGGGACAGGGAGGTGTTCACAAACAGGAGGGGGACATACTGCATGAATATCCAGGTGGTATGCGATCCCCACATGAGGATCATGAACGTCTGTGCAACGTTCCCAGGGAGTGTGCATGACTCCTACATTCTGGCGCAGTCGTACATCCCTTCGATGTTTGAGGGACGCCCCCCCCGGCTGAGGAGCTGGTTGCAGGGTGACAGGGGTTATCCACTGAGGTCTTGGCTGATGACGCCTATACGGAGGCCTCAGACCAATGCGGAAACCCGATACAACGAGGCCCATGCAGCAACCAGGGGTGTGGTGGAGCGCTGCCTTGGTCTCCTGAAGATGAGATTCAGGTGCCTGGACCGCTCCGGAGGGGCCCTGCAGTACCAGGCCGACAGGGTCGCTCGCATTGTTGTGGTCTGCTGTGCGCTGCACAACATCGCGATGCAGAGGGGAAATGCCCTGGTGGAGGAGGCGGAGGGAGAAGCCAGTGGCAGTGGTGCCAGCACAGAGGAGGAGGAGAGGGAGGAGGAGGAGGAGGATGAGAGTGAGGAGGAGGTTGGCGGAGTGGCGGGCGCAGCACGCAGACACGACCTGGGTGCTGGTGATGCCCAGGAGGCTGCACGACGGACCCGGCGAGGATGGCGGGAACGCAACGCCTTGGTGGCAGCAAGATTCACGCATCGCGCCCGACGGCACCGCTGAACACCAACACTACCACCTGCATCGCCAGTCGCGCACAACTGCCACCACCTCCACCTCCCCCCCCCCCCCCCCTCCCTCCCCCCCCACCACCCCCACACCCCCCTCTCAGTGTACACTGCTCCACTTCGAGATCACCCTTACCACTGCGGCACAATGGTATGGCATGACATTGATGGCTGTGTCAGCGGGTGTGATCAGTGCCATGTGGAATGATGACAGCCCGCTCTGCGATGAGCTGTGAGCTCAGAATCGTTAGAGAGAGTCTGACCCATGGCAATAGCTGAACCATCCAGCTCGGTGGCCGCTGGGTTCGTCAGGGACACTCCATCACGTGCCCGCGTGGGGTAGCTGTGGGATGGGGTGCAGGTGAAGGGGCTGCACACCCGGCACCTAAGTTTCACCACTCGTCAACCCCAGCGACACTCGGTCACCATCATGATCCCTGTGGCAACAGAAAAATCACACATTCTTACAAATTAGTTGCAACAATGAGTTTAATGGTTAAGATAATTTACAGATGCCCTAGGCCCTACAACTAAACTGTGCCCTTCACCCATGCCAACTTACTCTGTGTCTCTCTTTGTTGCCTTACGGGCCCTACCACTACATCTAAGTGATTCCCCAGATGATACAGCAGGAGTGGAGGAGGACTGCTGCGAATCGCCCCCTTTGACATTTCTCCCCGTCGGCACTCGTTTCCTGGGGCGACCCGGCCTTGATGGGCAAGGCTGCTCTGCGGGCGTTTCGGATTATGTTGTGCCACCTGCTCTGCCCGCTGCCCACCCGATGCACCAGGGATGGGACGCGGGGAGGCCGAGCGTTCCTGGACGTCCCGTGATGGAGTTAATGGGACGGGCCCCGAAACCTCCTCCTCCCTCAGGGAGCCCGGTGGCCCCCGGGCCTCACTGTGGGACAGAGGTGCGAGCGGGGTGGTGCCCGTCACCTGGCGCTGCCAGTCCTGGAGGCCTGCAACCGTATCGACCAGGGTCCGAAGGTTCACAGAGACGGAGTCCAGGGAGTGAGACATTCCCGCCAGGGACTGTGCGACCTCAACCTGTGAGTGCACAGCGCCATCCAGCACATGTGTCAGGCGGTTGATGCTCTCCGCGACTGACTGCTGTGACTGTGCCATGACCTGGTGAGACTCGGCCAAGGCCCATAGCGCGCTGGCAATGTCGCGTTGGCTCTGGCACATTGCTGCCTGTGAGAGGGCAACCCTGTCCAGGGCCATGGATGACGGGTGCACATTAAGCCCAACACCTTGCATAACCTGACCCATGGCCGAAAACGTGTCACCCATTGCCTCGACCGCGGATGCCACCCGTGCGGTGTCGGCCTGGGTGGCTGCCATGAGCGGCATCACTCCCTGCTCCTGGACGCGGTTTGACTCCTCTAACTGCGTCTGCAGCTGCTGGAAGACGGCCCTCCACCCGTCATTGTATCCCTGGGTTTCGAGATGCATCGGCTGTGCGGGTGGGTTGAGTAAATCCAGGAACCCAGGAAACGTCTGGGAGCCAGCTGAATGCTGGGCCTGGCCTGCCCTCCGACAGTCCGGGCCCTCGGCTGCTCCGACCTCCAATTGCTGTACCTGCTCAGCTGTGTGGTGCGAACCAGACTGTGACCCAGGAGCCTCATCACTGAATTGCCCAACCGAGGTGAGTGTCTCTGGGATGGTGGATAGTGCGGGAGATAGTGCCTCAAGCTCGAGGTCCTCATCGGTGCATGTCTCCCCGAGGTCATCGGCCCGCTGATGAGTGGGCGCAGGGCGTTCGCGGCCCATTTCTCCCTCTCCCTCTGTCCCCGTCCTCTGCTGCACAGATTCGGTGGGGGAGGAAGGCACTCCTCGCTGATCTCCCGGCACCCTCTAGCGTGCGGCCCTGGGTGCGGTGGGGGCAGATGCTTCTCTCTGCCTGGAGGCAGACGGCCCTGGTCGTTCGGTGTCACGTCCTAGGGAAGAGAGTGAAATGGGGTTATTTAGAAACGCTCGGCCGGGCGTTGGACGGTCCAGTGGGCAGAGTGTGAAGGGACAGAGGATGAGGGGGGGGAGGGTGTCCAGTGGGCAGAGTGTGAAGGGACAGAGGATGAGGGGGGTGTCCAGTGGGCAGAGTGTGAAGGGACAGGGGATGAGGGGGGTGTCCAGTGGGCAGAGTGTGAAGGGACAGAGGATGGGGGGGGGGGGGGGGGGTGTCCCAGTGGGCAGAGTGTGAAGGGACAGAGGATGGGGGGGGGGGGGGGGGTGAGGTTGTCATGCAGGGTTGTCTCACTTGGTTCAGCACCGCCAACCTCGCATTGCGCGACCTCCCGGATGGCAGATTCCCCAACAAGGTCCAGTGCCCTCTGCTCAAATGTGGTGAGGGGGTGGAAAATGGGCGAACCCCCTCCGGTCCTGTTCCGCTCCCGAGTGTTGTGAGCAGTCTTGTCCTGTTGGGGGAGGGGGGGGGGGGTGCATAGATGGATCATTACAATTCGGCAGGTGTCAGCGAGCCATTCATATATTGGCACAGGTTGGGGGTCAAGTTGTAACTAAACCATTACATCTCTCCAGGGGGTCGCAGCGCTCATGTGGGTCTGTGAATACTTGGTTAACCACCCTCCACTCACTCTGCCCCCCCCCTCCCCCCAGTGCCGGGGGGGGGGGGGGGAGGTGGGTGATTAAGTACATGAGGGGGGGGGGGGATGGTTGTGACCCGGGGGCACCCTCATGGCACTTACCCTGGCAGCCCTGGTGAGGTCGTGGAGCTTCTTCCTACATTGCTCCCCAGACCGAGGGGTCTGCCCCACAGCACTCACTGCCAAGCCCACCTCACGCCAGGCCCGTCGCACAACACTGGCAGGGTGGCGATGCCCTCTTCGTGGGCAGATGATGCCCCTCCTCTGTGCCACCTCATCTAGGAGCATTTCAATATCTGGCTCACCAAACCTCGGGGTGGCCCTCCGTGGCTCCGACATCTTTCCCCTCCCATTGCTATGCTCGCTCGCGCCTTTTTACGATGTCGAGTGGCATCACGTGGGCATCATCCGGGCGTCGTCGACTTTTGCCGTCATTCGGCACGTGATTGGCGCGGCCCCGTTCCTAGCCCATTTCCTGGCCGTGAATAGCTCGGGAACAGGACCGTATCGGGCCTTCGGGAACGGGGCCGTATCGGGCCTTCGGGAACGGGGCCGTATCGGGCCATCGGGAACGGGGCCGTATCGGGCCTTCGGGAACGGGGCCGTATCGGGCCATCGGGAACGGGGCCGTATCGGGCCTTCGGGAACGGGGCCGTATCGGGCCTTCGGGAACGGGGCCGTATCGGGCCTTCGGGAACAGGGCCGTATCGGGCCTTCGGGAACAGGGCCGTATCGGGCCTTCGGGAACAGGGCCGTATCGGGCCTTCGGGAACGGGGCCGTATCGGGCCATCGGGAACGGGGCCGTATCGGGCCTTCGGGAACGGGGCCGTATCGGGCCTTCGGGAACGGGGCCGTATCGGGCCATCGGGAACGGGACCGTATCGGGCCTTCGGGAACGGGGCCGTATCGGGCCATCGGGAACGGGACCGTATCGGGCCTTCGGGAACAGGGCCGTATCGGGCCTTCGGGAACGGGGCCGTATCGGGCCTTCGGGAACGGGGCCGTATCGGGCCTTCGGGAACAGGGCCGTATCGGGACATCGGGAACAGGGCCGTATCGGGCCGTCGGGAACGGGGCCGTATCGGGCCTTCGGGAACGGGGCCGTATCGGGCCATCGGGAACAGGGCCGTATCGGGCCATCGGGAACGGGGCCGTATCGGGCCATCGGGAACGGGGCCGTATCGGGCCATCGGGAACGGGGCCGTATCGGGCCTTCGGGAACGGGGCCGTATCGGGCCTTCGGGAACGGGGCCGTATCGGGCCGTCGGGAACGGGGCCGTATCGGGCCATCGGGAACGGGGCCGTATTGGGCCTTCGGGAACGGGGCCGTATCGGGCCTTCGGGAACGGGGCCGTATCGGGCCATCGGGAACAGGGCCGTATCGGGCCGTCGGGAACGGGGCCGTATCAGGCCATCGGGAACGGGGCCGTATCGGGCCTTCGGGAACGGGGCCGTATCGGGCCATCGGGAACGGGGCCGTATCGGGCCATCGGGAACAGGGCCGTATCGGGCCTTCGGGAACGGGGCCGTATCGGGCCATCGGGAACAGGGCCGTATCGGGCCTTCGGGAACGGGGCCGTATCGGGACATCGGGAACAGGGCCGTATCGGGCCATCGGGAACGGGGCCGTATCGGGCCGTCGGGAACAGGGCCGTATCGGGCCTTCGGGAACGGGGCCGTATCGGGCCATCGGGAACAGGGCCGTATCGGGCCGTCGGGAACGGGGCCGTATCGGGCCATCGGGAACGGGGCCGTATCGGGACATCGGGAACAGGGCCGTATCGGGCCTTCGGGAACGGGGCCGTATCGGGCCGTCGGGAACGGGGCCGTATCGGGCCATCGGGAACGGGGCCGTATCGGGCCATCGGGAACAGGGCCGTATCGGGCCGTCGGGAACGGGGCCGTATCAGGCCATCGGGAACGGGGCCGTATCGGGCCTTCGGGAACGGGGCCGTATCGGGCCATCGGGAACGGGGCCGTATCGGGCCATCGGGAACAGGGCCGTATCGGGCCGTCGGGAACGGGGCCGTATCAGGCCATCGGGAACGGGGCCGTATCGGGCCTTCGGGAACGGGGCCGTATCGGGACATCGGGAACAGGGTCGTATCGGGCCATCGGGAACGGGGCCGTATCGGGCCTTCGGGAACGGGGCCGTATCGGGCCTTCGGGAACAGGGCCGTATCGGGCCATCGGGAACAGGGCCGTATCGGGCCTTCGGGAACGGGGCCGTATCGGGCCTTCGGGAACAGGGCCGTATCGGGCCGTCGGGAACGGGGCCGTATCGGGCCATCGGGAACGGGGCCGTATCGGGCCTTCGGGAACGGGGCCGTATCGGGCCTTCGGGAACGGGGCCGTATCGGGCCATCGGGAACAGGGCCGTATCGGGCCGTCGGGAACGGGGCCGTATCGGGCCATCGGGAACGGGGCCGTATCGGGCCATCGGGAACAGGGCCGTATCGGGCCGTCGGGAACGGGGCCGTATCGGGCCATCGGGAACGGGGCCGTATCGGGCCATCGGGGACGGGGCCGTATCGGGCCGTCGGGAACGGGGCCGTATCGGGCCTTCGGGAACGGGGCCGTATTGGGCCATCGCACTATGTCGTGCTCCAGAAACAGATGAACAGCAACCTGAAATAGTTCAAACGGAACTTTTAGCTGAAACTCTTCCTGTCTCTGATGAAAACTTCAAGCTCATCAGAGCAGAAACTGAAAAAGATGCAATGTTACAAAGAGTAATCAGCCATATGAAAAAAGTTTGGCCCAAAGGAAACTGTTCAAATTTCAGAAATATCAGAGCTGATCTCACTGTCGTAGATAGATTTCTACTTTGTCTCGAACGTCTTGTCATTCCCACAATGCTAAGACACATGATCCTCTAGAAGGTTCATGAAGGTCACTTAGATATAGGAAAGTGTAAACGTTGAGTGAGACAAGCAGTATATTGGCCTGGAACAAATACTGACATAGCCAATTTTGTGCTAGAATGTGAGACAATCCAGCAAAATCAGCCGATACAGAGAAAAGAGAAACTCACAACTCAAGATCTCGAGAAGACTCCGTGGTCGAAAGTTGGTATTGATCTTTTTCATTTTCATGGTCGTGATTATGTATTGATCATTGACTATTTTTCAAACTACCCGGAAGTAATGAAATTGTCTGATTCTACTTCAAACTCCGTGATCAAAGCGACTAAAGAAGTATTTGCTCATCATGGGACACCTTGTAGAGTTATGACAGACAATGGACCTCGCTTTGATAGTAATGATTAGTCACATTTGCTCGTAACTATAAATTCACTCATATCACATCTAGTCCTCTTTATCCATAATCTAATGGTAAGGTTGAAAAAGGTGTTCACATTGTGAAACAACTTTTCAAGAAAGCACTTGACTCCGGGAGCTCAGATATGTTCTTAGCTTTATTGAATTATAGGGCTACTGCTCACTCAATGAGTTTATCTCCTGCACAGTTGTTAATAAACAGATCGTTGCGTACAACTCTTCCATGTTTACAACTAGCTGATCCTGATCTTCAGCAAGTCAGAGATAAAATGCAGCATGAAAAGCATATTCAGGAGAAATTCTACAATGAACATGCAAAATTGCTGGAACCGCTTGATCCAGATGATCTAGTGAGAATTCAATTCCCACTGGAGGATGGTCTGATTTAGCTAAGATCATACTCCAAGCAGCACTTCACTTGTATATTGTTAAAGCGACTGATGGTTCTGTTCTTAGAGGAAACCGCATGCTCATTTGAAAGTCAAGTCTTCTCAAACTTTATTTCTATATCTTTGGTTTGATGGTAATTTATGACATACTGCTACAGTATTTGATGATAAACAAGATGACTTCCAGAAACCATTGTAAACATCTGCAACTCAATTGACTGGATTGAGGAGATCATCCAGAATCAGAAAGAAACCTGAAAGACTTAACTTGTAAAGAAAAACAAACAAATTTTTAAACAACTTTTGACTCATTTGTTAACTTTTGGCAGACATATCAATGTATCATGTAATAAGCAGGAGCTGGTTTACCACAGTGGGCTAAATAGCTGGCTTGTAATGCAGACCGCGGGTTCAATTCCCATACCAGCCTCCCCGAACAAGCGCCGGAATGTGGTGACTCGGGGCTTTTATTTTTTTAAGGACAATAAGCTATTATTATTGTTACTTATATTTTCCTGTTTGTGCCGAACAAACATCTAAAAAAAAGGATATAATGATATGGATAGTCAAAAGAGAGTAAAGGGTTAACAAGATGATGTTCATGTATCTCAAAAAAAAACACTAGATGGCATCAGAGTAGTCTTATAAAAGGCTGCGTCTCTAAGCATTCTGGGAGAAGCTTATGGAGAAGGATGACGCAAGATCGAGATAGAGCATTAGTTGTATCAGAGAGACATAATAGATTCAATACTGTTCTTTTGTTAGCTATTACTCAGTAGAGTGTGCAAACCATGTAAAATCGTGCAAAATAAACTAACTTTGTTTTAAATACATCGCTTGATGTTCTTTGTAAACACCAAGACTTTTAGCTATCTTGGAGAACTATACAAGGAATATCACATACGGAACTGTAAAATGAGGAGCGATTGACTAGGTTAGGAATGTTCTCGCTGGAGTTCGGAAGAATGAGTCTCATAAAGATTTATAAAATTCTAACAGGACTAGACAGGGTAGATGCAGGGAAGATATTTCCAATGGTGGGTGTGTCCAGAACCAGATGCTAAAACATTGAATATATTCAAGAGATGGCAAGATGTAGCATTTGGGGCGAATGGGATCAAAGATTATGGGGAGAAAGCAGGAGTTGGATGATCACCAAGATTGTGATAAATGGCGGAAGAGGCTCGAAGAGCCAAAAGGCCTCCTCCTGCTCCATCTTCTATGCATCTGTGCAGATGAAGAGGCAGAGGAGTTGGTTGTGTAGGAAGGGGAAGCGGAAGACGGGAGGTGAAAAAGAAGGAAATAGGGAGGAGGTAATGGGGATTGAGGAGGTGGAGGAAGACAAAGTGAAGGAGGATAAATGGAGGACAAGGGAAAGGAGGAGGAGAAATTGGAGGAGAATGAAATAGGGGAAGCTATTAGAGGAGGATGCAGAGGAGGGGAAATTGGAGGGAAGATGTGGAGGAGATGGATGTGGAAGGGAAGTATAAGAGGGGTATGTGGAAGAGGAAGAGAAATTGATAAGGAGGAGGAGGGAAGTGGAGTAGGAGGAGGAGGAGGAGGATGGGGAAGTGGAGGAGGATTCATTGGGGGAATGGAAAGTGGACAGTTGAGGTTACAATCTACTCGTCTCCTCACTGTAGTAATGAGGGAGTACTATAAAGTGAAGATGCTGGGCAGGATTCTCCATTTTAGAGACTATGTTCTCCCACTGGAGTAGATTTCTCCGGAGAAAAAGAGGAAGTAAGACCATTTATCTCCTAAATTTACACAAGATTTTCTGGCGCATTGGGAACTCTGCTACCGATGGCAGAGGGTGGAGAATCCACCCCGATTTCTTTTGAATATGATGAGCTGTTGAACTGATCCCTGTTTCCCTGCTCAGTTAGACATGAAAAAGCCAACTGAACTATTCAAAGAGGAGAATTTTTTCCAGTATACTTTTAATATGATTCCAGTTGATCTTTTTTTTTTTAAATCATTTTTATTTCCAGTTGATCTTTTAACTGGAAAGGAAGATCACAGGATGGAACCCTGGCTCAAAAGATCATAACGCTTGTTATGTTTCTTAAAAGAATGCTAGAAGTTGTTCAGCAGTTGAAGGATGGTTTATTGTGCTCCACAATAAATTGCTTCGTTAGCTTATACTTACAGAATGGCACTTGTAAAGATACTGCTTTTCTATGCTCTGCAACTAGGCCTAACCACTTGTAGCCCTGAGCTCAACTTCCGTCCTGTCCTGCTCCCCTGCCTCTCCAGCCAAAGTGAGCGAAGGCGGGCCTTCGGCGTCACTCTTATATATCCCCGTGCTGCCCCCTGGTGGTACTTCGATTTCCCATCAGCCCCTTCTGTACACACTCAGGCGAGGATCGCTACATCCCCCTTTTTCACCTTTTTTTAGTTGCAGAGCTGTAACTAAACACAAATTCAAACACAGTTAGGTTTATATACAAAGACAAGGCAGAGCAATGATATTGTCAGTCCATGTTCATAAGTTCAGACGGTTGGGTGCACGTCTGATCCGGGTGGTCCTCCTGAGTGGGCATGGAGATCCAGAGTCTTTTACGTCCATTTGGACACCTGCTGCTGGAGTTCCAGGACGTTGCATGACAGCGTCCTGCAGATCTAGTGTTGGAAATACCTGGCGATGAGGTGTAACTTTTAGAAGGTTTTCGCGATTTCGTTGAAACAGTGTTCCATCGTCAGACTGCACAACGTAGGATCATGGCGATATTTGGCGGAGAACCGTCGCCATTTTAGAACAGCCCCCAGCCGGGTGTCGCAACCTCACCGGATCGTTGATTGCCAATGGATGCAGTACTTATGCCTGCTGATCATAGTGCTGCTTTTGCACTTGACGTTGGTGACGCATCTTATCCAGGACAGGCGAGTGATCGGGATTGGTGAATTGTAGTGCCGGTAATGTTGTCCGCACATCTCTGTTGAAGAGCATTTGAGCCGGTGATAGTCCAGAGCTTAACGGTGATGATCGGTATGACAAGAGGGCCAAGTGTATGTCGGACTTTGAGTCCGCAGCCTTGCTGATTAGTTGTTTGATAATGTGGACACCTTTCTCCACCCTGCCATTCGATTGCGGAAAGTGTGTGACGTCACATGCTTGAAGTTGTAGTGCTTGGCGAAGTCCATCCATTCCTGGCTGGCAAAGCAAGGACCATTGTCGGACATGACCATCCGTGGGATGCCATGCCTGGAGAAGGTTTCTTTGCAGGCCTTGATGACTGATGCCGCTGTGAGATCCGGGAGTTTCAGTACTTCCGGAAAGTTGGAGTAGTAGTTGATGAGCAGAACATGAAATGAAAAATGAAATTAAATTCCTTTATTATCACAAGTAGGCTTCAAATGAAGTTACTGTGAAAAGCCCCTAGTCGCCACATTCCGGCGCCTGTTCGGGGAGGCTGTTACGGGAATCGAACCGTGCTGCTGGCTTGCCTTGGTCTGCTTTCAAAGCCAGCGATTAGCCCTGTGAGCTAAACAGCCCCTAGAACATAGCTGCGGCCCATGGCATGGAACAAGTCAATGCCAACTTTGTCCCACGGTGATGTGGCAATCTCATGCTGCTGCAGTGGCTCCTTGCATTGTGCCGGTCGATATCTTTGACACGTGTCACAGGTGAGCACCATGTTCGTTACGTCCTCGTTTATCCCTGGCCAGTAAACGGATTGTCGTGCTCTCCTTTTGCACTTTTCGGCACCAAGGTGCCACTTGTGAATCCTGCGGAGCATGTCCGCCTGGAGCGCCAGTGGGATGACAATTCTGTCATTCCGCAGTATTATGCCATCCACCATGGACAGTTCAGTCCTGATGTTTTGGAACTGTGGGCACCGTCCTTTTGGCCAGCCATGCTGAAGGTTGTGTATGACTTGAAGGAGGGTGGCATCCTCCTGTGTCGCCTGACGAATTTGCTGCAGCCTCTCGTCCGTTGCTGGGAGTGTCTCCTTGCACTACTGTGCATGAGCTTCCACATCATTGATGGAAGCCAGTGGCGGGTTGTCAGCGTCCATGGCTCGTGATAATGTGTCAGCTATTACAAGGTCCTTGCCAGGGGTGTAGACCAGCGTGAAGTCGTACCTCCGCAACTTCATCATCATGCGTTGTAGGCGCGGTATCATATCATTTAGGTCTTTGTCGATGGTGTTGACCAGCGGCCTATGATCAGTTTCCACGAGAAACGTGGGGAGACCGTACACATAGTGGTGGAATTTGGTCACGCCTGTGATCAGCCCTAGGCACTCCTTCTCTATCTGTGCGTACCTGCACTCTGTGGCAGTCATCGCTCGTGAAGCGTAAGCCACTGGGACCCAGTCCGACTGGTCATTCTGTTGCAGTAGCACCGCACCAATTCCATGTTGACTGGCGTCGGTGGAGATCTTTGTAGGTTTTGCCGGGTCACAAAATGCGAGCGTTGGAGCTGCCATCAATTGGTGTCTCAGATCATCCCATTCATCTTGGTGATGTTGGGTCCAGGCAAACTCCGTGTCCTTCCTTATCATTTTCCTTAACGCCATCGTCCGTGCTGCTAGGTTCGGTATGAATTTGCCGAGGAAGTTGATGAATCCCAGGAATCTTAGCACCGTTTTCTTGTCATGTGGTCTCTGCATGCTCTGAATTGCGGCGATCTTCTCAGCGTCCTGCATCACCCTGTGCTCTGATATTGTGCCGCCCAGGAAGGTCAGAGAGGACCGTGCAAAGGTGCACTTGGCCCAGTTGAGCTTCAGTCCAAAGTGGTGGATCCTTTGAAAGACTTGCTTCAACCTCGCAATGTGGTCTTCCTCTGTCGTTGACCATATTATGATGTCATCCACATAGACACGGACGCCTTCAATGCCTTCTATCATCTGCTCCATTATTCTGTGAAATATTTCGGATGCAGATATAATGCCAAAGGGCATCCGATTATAACAGTACCTTCCAAACGGCGTGTTGAAGGTGCACAGCAGGCTGCTGGACTCATCGAGCTGCATTTGCCAGAAGCCCTGTGAGGCATCAAGTTTGGTAAATATGCGAGCTTGTGCCATTTCGCTCGTTATCTCCTCTCGCTTGGGGATAGGGTAGTGTTCCCTGCGAATGTTCTTGTTCAAGTCTTTGGGATCTAAACAGATCCTGAGTTCACCAGACGGCTTCTTAACACACACCAGCGAGCTGACCCAGTCAGTCGGCTGTGTGACTCGTGAGATAATGCCTTGAGATTGGAGACTTTAAAGTTCAGCTTTTAGCTTGTCCCGCAATGGAGCCGGCACCCTCCGTGGGGCATGAACGACCGGTATGGCATCCTTTTTGAGCAGGATTTTGTATTTGTAGGATAGCGTACCCATGCCAGAGAAGACGTCGGGGTACTCGCTGAGTAGCAGCTGTATGTCATCGGCAATGCGTGATGAGTCATAGAACATAGAACATAGAACACTACAGCGCAGTACGGGCCCTTCGGCCCTCGATGTTGCGCCGACCTGTGAAACCATCTGAAGCCTATCTGACCTACACTATTCCATTTTCATCCATAAGTCTATCCAGTGACCACTTAAATGCCCTTAAAGTTGGCGAGTCTACTACTGTTGCAGGCAGGGCGTTCCACACCCCTACTACTCACTGAGTAAAGAAACTGCCTCTGACATCTGTCCTATACTACCCCTCAATTTAAAGCTATGTCCCCTCGTGTTGGTCATCACCATCCGAGGAAAAAGACTCTCACTGTCCACCCTATCTAACCCTCTGACTATCTTATATGTCTCTATTAAGTCACCTCTCAGCCTTCTCCTCTCTAACGAAAACAACCACAATTCCCTGAGCCTTTCCTCGTAAGACCTTCCCTCCATACCAGGCAACATCCTAGTAAATCTCCTCTGAACCCTTTCCAAAGCTTCCACATCCTTCCTATAATGTGGTGACCAGACCTGCACGCAGTACTCCAGGTGTGGCCGCACCAGAGTTATGTACAGCTGCAGCATGACCTTGTGGTTCCGAAACTCAATCCCCCTGCTTATAAAGGCTAGCACACCATATGCCTTCTTAACAGCCCTATTAACCTGGGTGGCAACTTTCAGGGATTTATGTACCTGGATGCCGAGATCTCTCTGTTCATCTACACTACCA
This sequence comes from Scyliorhinus canicula, assembly GCF_902713615.1. Taxonomy (NCBI): domain Eukaryota; kingdom Metazoa; phylum Chordata; class Chondrichthyes; order Carcharhiniformes; family Scyliorhinidae; genus Scyliorhinus; species Scyliorhinus canicula. The sequence goes on from NC_052158.1 coordinate 40,630,403, forward strand.
AGAATCTTGCCATTAGCCCAGTACTCTGCATTCCTGTTACTCCTTCCAAAGTGAACCACCTCACACTTTTCCACATTAAACTCCATCTGCCACCTCTCAGCCCAGCTCTGCAGCTTATCTATGTCCCTCTGTATCCTATAAATCCTTCAGCACTATCCACAACTCCACCGACCTTCGTGTCATCTGCAAATTTACTAACCCATCCTTCTACACCCTCTTCCAGGTCATTTATAAAAATGACAAACAGCAGTGGCCCCAAAACAGATCCTTGTGGTACACCACTAGTAACTGAACTCCAGGATGAACATTTGCCATCAACCACCACCCTCTGTCTTCTTTCAGCTAGCCAATTACTGATCCGAACCGCTAAATCACCTTCAATTCCATACTTCCTTATTTTCTGCAATAGCCTACCGTGGGGAACCTTATCAAACGCCTTACTGAAATCCATATACACCACATCAACAGCTTTACCCTGATCCACCTGTTTGGTCACCTTCTCAAAAAACTCAATAAGGTTTGTGAGGCATGACCTACCCTTCACAAAACCGTGTTGACTATCACTAATCAACTTGTTCTTTTCAAGATGAATATAAACCCTATCTCTTATAACCTTTTCCAACATTTTACCCACAACCGAAGTAAGGCTCACAGGTCTATAATTACCAGGGTTGTCTCTACTCCCCTTCTTGAACAAGGGTACAACATTTGCTATCCTCCAGTCTTCCGGCACTATTCCTGTCGACAAAGACGACATAAAGATCAAGGACAAAGGCTCTGCAATCTCCTCCCTGGCTTCCCAGAGAATCCTAGGATAAATCCCATCTGGCCCAGGGGACTTATCTATTTTGACATTTTCCAAAATTGCTAACACCGCCTCCTTTTGAACCTCAATTCCATCTAGCCTGGTCGACTGAACCTGAGTGTTCTCCTCAACAACATTGTCTTTCTCCAGTGTAAACACTGACGAAAAATATCCATTTAACGCTTCCCCTATCTCCTCTGATTCCACACACAACTTTCCACTACTATCCTTGATTGGCCCTAATCTTACTCTAGTCATTCTTTTGTTCCTGATATACCGATAGAAAGCCTTAGGGTTTTCCTTGATCCTATCCGCCAACGACTTTTCGTGTCCTCTCCTCGCTCTTCTTAACTCTCCCTTTAGGTCCTTCCTGGCTAACTTGTAACTCTCAAGTGCCCTAACTGAGCCTTCAAGTCTCATCCTAACATAAGCCTTCTTCTTCCTCTTGACAAGTGCTTCAACTTCCTTAGTAAACCACGGTTCCCTTGCTCGACAACTTCCTCCCTGCCTGACAGGTACATACTTATCAAGGACACTCAGTAGCTGTTCCTTGAAAAAGCTCCACATTTCGATTGTACCCATCCCCTGCAGTTTCCTTCCCCATCCTATACATCCTAAATCTTGCCGAATAGCATCATAATTGCCTTTCCCCAGCTACAATTCTTGCCTTGCAGTATATACCTATCCCTGCCCATTGCTAAAGTAAACATAACCGAGTTGTGATCACTATCACCAAAGTGCTCACCTACATCTAAATCTAACACCTGGCCGGGTTCATTACCCAGTACCAAATCCAATATGGCCTCGCCCCTTGTTGGCCTGTCTACATACTGTGTCAGAAAACCCTCCTGCACACACTGCACAAAAACTGACCCATCTATAGTACTCGAACTGTAGTATTTCCAGTCAATATTTGGAAAGTTAAAGTCCCCCATAACAACTACCCTGTTACTCTCGCTTCTGTCGAGAATCATCTTTGCAATCCTTTCCTCTACATCTCTGGAACTATTCAGAGGTCTATAGACAACTCCCAACAGGGTGACCGCGTGCATGAAGATCCTCTGAATTAGCCGCAAATCCTTGCAGGCTTGAGCACCTAGCAGTGAGGATCTTTTGTCATCTACAATTTCAAATCGTAGTCCTGTTGTGACTGTCTTGTTGGCAACTTGTAGGTGGCAGGATCCCTTTGAGGTGATCTGGTTTCCGTTGTAATCAGTTAACTTGCATGCGGCAGGTGACATCTCGTGCGTCCCTGGGACGGATGCTAGATCTTTGCTCATCATCAAGTTTGCGGACGCTCCCGTGTCCAGCTTGAACGTGATGGGGAAGTCATTGACTTGCACCGTAGCACTCCATTTGCTTGTGGAGTCGATGGCATGCACTTCCCGAGGCTTTGTTGTCAGCTCCTGTGGTTCCGCTGTGATGTTTATGATTCCAATGCCGTACGTGTTCTCCCAGGAGTGGAATTCTTCGTGATCGGAGAAATTGTCTTCGGGTGCCGGAGTGTCCATTACATCAACTGTGCGTACTTTAAAGTCTCCATGCCTTTGCATTGTGGAGCAATATTTGGCTGTGGACTGACATTGGGAGGCAAATGGTTCATTTTTGAGCATTTTCTGCACCTTTTTCCTTGTGCAGGACATTGCCCTTTTAAATGGGCAGAGCCACAGTGATGACACGTCATGACATCATGTGTATGTTGTATTCAAGCATGCGCAGCGCGACTTTCAGTCCGGGGCAGGTATTGCGAGAAGTGCGCATGCGCGTACCGAGTACTTGCGCAGACAGGCCGGCGACCGGAAGAGAGGGCCCGTGAGGAGAGGTCACCATTTTCACATCTGCCTCGTGGTGAGTTTTTTTCAAGGTATGTTTGTCAAACAGCTCCAGTAACTGCTGCTTTTTCTGCTCCTGTAGTAAGCATTTATCTATGGTGGTTTTCAGTGTTAAGTCATTTTGCAGCAGTAATGATTCTTTTAGATTTCCGTCCGCAAGACCATAGATTAATTGATCTCTGATGATTGAGTCTGTTAAATCACCGCAATTGCAACCTTGTGCTAGCAAGCGCAGATCTGTTACAAAGTGGGAGATAGTCTCCCCGTTTTTTTGGAATCTGTTACGCAGGTTGAATCTTTCAATGATTTCAATGGATTGTGATTTACAGTGGTCATCAAATTTTGCCACTATCACTTGATACTTAGTTTTATCTTCAGTATCAACATACGTAAAAGAGTTATAAATGTCTATCGCCTGCTGGCCTGCCGTTGTGAGTAAAAGTCCAATTTTTCTGTCATCGGTGGCTGCATTTAAGTCCAGAGCTGACATGAATAGCTGAAACTGCTGTTTAAACATTTTCCAGTTGCTATTTAAATTATCTGTAGTTCTCATCATCCCTGGACGTAGCGTGTGATCCATTGCTTCAGATGGTCGTCTAGAGTCGAGAGGCTGCGAAGCCTTCCACAGTCGGGCGGCCGGCCTGTTGCTTTTGCTGGTTGCGTTGGTTCTTTCTGTTCAAAGAAGCCACTCCTGTACCATGTTATGTTTCTTAAAAGAATGCTAGAAGTTGTTCAGCAGTTGAAGGATGGTTTATTGTGCTCCACAATAAATTACTTCGTTAGCTTTTACTTACAGAATGGCACTTGGAAAGATACTGCTTTTCTATGCTCTGCAACTAGGCCTAACCCCTTGCAGCCCTGAGCTCAACTTCCGACCTGTCCTGCTCCTCTGCCTCTCCAGCCAAAGTGAGCGAGGGCGGGCCTTCGGCGTCACTCTTATATGTCCCCGTGCTGCCCCCTGGTGGTACTTCCATTTCCCATCAGCCCCTTCTGCACACACTCAGGCGAGGATCGCAACAACGCTTTTTCTAAAATATGCAGGAGTAGAATCACAGGCTTACCAATTAGCTTTTAACAAAAAAAATTATTAAACCAAGTAAAGTTTGACTATAATACAATACTCCTTCACTCCCATTTATCTTCACAAATATGCACAGACCTTAAGGATAACACTGCTTACAAAATATACCTTATGCTATAAGGTTTTCAGTAAACACAGTGCCTTTGACCCAAAGGCTGACTGTGGTCAAACAACACCCCATTCTCAACGAAGCGGTAGATGCCACTCAATTGATCTTCTGAGGATGTCTCCTCAAATTCCCCCAGATGATGGTCATATAGTGTTTCAAAACTCCACTCTCAAAAAGAAACGCTTTAAATCTCCTTTCAAACAATGCTTTTGATATGCTGCTTTCAACAAGAAAACGTTTCCAACTATCCTTTCAAACAAAGCCTCTGGTCCACTTTTTAACAAGGAATCCATCTCCCGGTTTTCTACCTCTCATGTCAGGCTTCCTTTGTCCTAAATGCTTTTACACAAGCACCAAGATCTACAATCATTTCAACTGACATCTCACAAACCTTAGCGCTGCTGCAGATTCAATGCTTTTTCATATCTCCGTGATTTAATGAACAGTACCCTGTTCTCATCCGACTTTTCAGATTTCTTGGAAACCTCTCTTCATTTCTCTAGTTTCCTTAACTAGCTGTTCTTTAGATTTTGGCAATTATTTTCTTCACCATTACTCTTAGTATGTCTTTCTTCTGGCAAAGCTAAGAGAGATGTTCCCTCTCCAGTTTCCGCTAACAATCTGCTATGAATTCAGTTAAACACAATCACAAAGGAAAGGCTTGGATGCGATCAGGGTTCCGCGAAGGAGACTTGGAGAGGAAGGGAGATTCGGATATCACTGGGAATATGGGGTTCAAGAGGTGGTGAAGGGACAGCTGCCCATACAGCCAAAGTGCTATGCAAAGACTTTATTCCCAGATGGGGAGTACCAGCTAGCATTGACTCAGACAATGGAACCCACTTTACAGGAGCTGTTTGTATGGAAGTCTGTAAACTACTAAACATTAACTGGAATTTACACTGTCCTTATCATCCACAATCATCAGGACTAGTGGAACGTATGAATCGAAATTTGAAAGAAAGACCCAAAATCCCCCAACATATCTTCAACGGAAACATCTGGTATCCCAGATCCTCCTTTTATCGTCGTAGGGAGTAATTTTCTGCCTTCTAAAGGGTCTAAATCTATACTTTCATCTGGATCAGCCATATATTCAACCTTTCACTTAACTTTTTGTGTGTAGGCTGTGTTAGTCTCAACAACCGGCACCTGATTGATTTAACACAGTCTATAAAAATGTCCTTTTCAGGGGTCGAAGCACTGATTGATGCGGCTTTAAGACTTTTAATGCGTGAAAAAGATATTTCTTACCCCAGTCTAGCCGTGGATTCCGACTGTCTTCCGATCTCTTCCGATTATTCCCGAAGCTTCCGTCGTCGCCTGGTCCTCCTCCGATTTCTCACGAAGCTTTCCGAACCTCTCCGAAGGTCGTATCAGAACTCCTCCCCCGCTGCCGACTACGCCAAGTTGAAGGAACTTATGATTGTGAAGTAGAGCTTCAATTTAAGGTTACCGGTTGTTCTTGAGCATTGCTGAAACTCAGTAGAAAATCAAGTTCAAAACTTGTCAGGTGCAAATAAGAATTGTTTTATTTGGAGTTCATTGGTTACAACTTGAAAATCATTTAAAAGGTAGTTTGTAGACAATTTGATTTTCTTCAAAGAATCACAGGAATTATCTTCTGAGACAGTAGCCTGAACACAACTTTAAAAGTCAAAGTCTGAAGTCAAAGTATGAAAATGAAATATGAATACCGAACTCTTTTCTAATTCTCTTCCTTTACTTTATGGCTCTTTCTGTCTCTCGCTCTGGCTCTCTGTCTTTCTCTCTCTCTCTCTCCACCTCTCTGCTGTTCCTTTCTGTCTTTCTCTCCTTCTTTCTTCTTCCTTTCTGCCTCTCCTTTCTTTCCTTTCCTTTCTTTTCTTTTTCTTTTTCACTAAAATGGTGGCCAAATCATCCATGGATATACTATTTCATATCTGTCTTAAGCGATCCGCTCACACCCCAATATAATCCTAATTGGTTTGGGTTTGGACTCATTTGATTTGATAACAAGCCGTCCATCTTCACGATGTAACATTACTTCCAATTGTTGCTTGTCTGTATATTTTTCATGGGATATTGTGCTTTATCAAAACCAGCAATGTTGACCTACCTATTGCCACAATGGAGACCTCATGCTGACCTCACTGCTGCAACAATGGAGACCTTATGTTATCTCATCATACTATGCGAGGCATAATTCCGAAAATATAATTCAAACTGTCTTTTAATATTGGAATCAAATATATATATATTATATTTGATTCGATGTTTTAACTGTCCATTTATTAAAAACAAGGTGGAGTGGACTCGATGGGCCGAATGGCCTTACTTCCGCTCCTATGTCTTATGGTCTAAGGCAACACAGTCTAAAATGTTTCAGCTATTATAATCGTGGGATGTGATTTACTCTAATCTGAAATGGCGTGAGAATCATGCAATTTGTTCATCTTTATTCCTTGTTGCCATGGATTCAACCCTTGTCCTTGGAAAAAATGTAATGTTCTTATCAGACTTTTGTGTTTTGCAAACTCATGACTGAGTTTGGAAATTGTATGTTTCTTTCATTTTAAAACTGGGAATTAATATTTATGCTTTAGCCAGCTTTTTACCTATATTAAGTGTATTTGAAATACCTGGCTTCTACAGGTGGGGAAATGTCCCTGATCAGGAGGGGGCATCTGATGGAGCCAACCAAACCCCTCCCCCCACACCTTCCTGCCCCAGATCTTAGATTATTTTCAGGCTTCCCTGAAGGATCTTCAGTCTGCCCAGCCTAAATATTGAGGCTGGATGGGAAACGATCCTAACGTGGCCATTAACAGCTCACTTAAGGCCTCATTTGGGGCAAAGGCATGTTCCGATCTGAGACCATGCCCATTCCAGTTGTAAACCACAGTATAGTCGAGATGGGCGGAGCCTGGAGAGAAACCATTCCTGTAATTTCATGTTCTCTCTCTGCCTAATGATCTCCTCAGGGAAGGGACAGGGGAGTGTAAAATGCAGGCCAAAATAAGGGAATACTCATTGACAATGCTAGTGCAGATATTCTGAATTTCCTCTGCATCTCAAAATTACTCCTTCAAACAGTTCCTGGATCCAAACTCCAAAATGAAGCATTTCCACCATCAGAATTACTAACACTGACTACTTTTCACTTCCACAACTGGACTTCTGCTGTGTGTGAAAGGGTTAACTGATTATGACAATGTCATTTTTAGAAAGTTGTTATAAATTCCCTTCGGTAAACTGGGGTACATGTAGGCCATGTGTCCTGGGGATGATGCCATCTTCCATTTTCTTACAGATGCCCAGAAGTGATACACATGACATAGGAATCCATCGCTTTATTTAAATGTTGAGGAATTTGGAAGGATTTCTGCAATTTCAGGACAGGAGCTGAAGTCCTGCCGTTCAGTGGAGTTGGACATGTAGATTGTCACAGTTCAGGATTTCTTCAGTCTGGTTTGACAGTTGATCACTTGGGGAGCTGGTGTAATTTGGGGCGGCAACGGCAGAGTGATGGATTACTAATCTAGAAACCCAGGGCAATGCTCTGGTGACCCAGGTTCGAATCCCACCATGGATGAACTTGAATTCAATAAAACAAAATCTGGAATAAGAGTCTCATGATGAAACCATTCTTGGTTGATGTAAAAACCCATCTGGTTCACTTTGTGTTTAAAGGGTTAATGGATCATGACAACATAATTTTCAGAAACTTGTTATAAATTCCCATCGGTAAAATGAGGATAACCTTTAGGGGAGGAAATATGACACCCTTATCTGGTCTGGCCTACATGTGACTCCAGATACACAGCATTGTGGTTGACTGACTCTGTGAATGCCTGGCAAGTCACTGGGTTCAAGGGCAATTAAGGTTGGGTAATAAATACCAGCCCAGCAACGCCCACATCCAATGAATTAATAAAAAAAACCTTGGTTCAAGCATGGACAAAAGAACTGAACTCCAGAGATGATTTGAGAGTCTCTGCCCTTGACATGAAGGCAGCCTTTGATCGAGTGTTGCATCAAGGAGCCCGAGTAAAACTGCAGTTAATGGAATTCAGGGGAAAATTGTCCACTGGTTGGAGTCACTCCTGGCACAAAGGAAGGTGGTTGTGGTTATTGGAGGTCAGTCATTTCAGCTCCAGGACATCACTGCAGGAATTCCTCAGGGGAGTATCCGAGGAACAACCATCTTCAGCTGCTTCATCAATAACCTTCCTTCCATCATGATGTCAGAAGCTGTGATGTTCACTGTTATGGGCTAGGGTTTAGGGAACCCCAATGTGTATCATGGAGTTCAACTGACGCACAACTTTTAATAGATTGTGGTATGGGGAGCACACGGCCCACTCTATAGGAGTGGTACAGCAGGAATGGAAAAGTATTTTTTTAAAACAAAATAATGTTTATTCTATGAACTCAAGTTAACCTTTTTAAAATATACAGTGAACATCTTAGCAACCATTAATTCAAATACAACCCCCAAAGAATACAACACTAAGTAATCCTTAAACTTTCCTTTTAACATCCATAAGACTTACAAAACACCTTTTTTTTTATAAATAATTTTTATTGAAATTTTTACAAAATACAAAATATAAACATCTTAACTCTATTAATGTACAACCGCAGTAACGCCCCATAAACAATGCCCCCCAGCTTCAAGAGCAACCTCAAACAAAAGGAAGAAACAAAAACAAAGAAAAAGAGAAAAGAAAAAAAAACAAACAAAGGAGAGAGATAGCACCCTCCACAAACCCTTGTGCACAGTTCTCCCTACCCCCAATCCTTACCCCCCCCCCCCCCCCCCCGGTTGCTGCTGCTGTCGGCCTGTTTCCCTACCGTTCCGCCAGGAAGTCCAGAAAGGGCTGCCACCGCCTGAAAAACCCTTGTACTGATCCCCTCAGGGCAAATTTCACCCTCTCCAATTTAATGAACCCCGCCATATCCGAGATCCAGCTGGGGGCCTCGCATCCTTCCATTGGAACAAGATCCTCCGCCGGGCTACTAGGGACGCAAAGGCCAGGACCCCGGCCTCTATCGCCTCCTGCACTCCCGGCTCTACTGCAACCCCAAAAATTGCGAGTCCCCAGCCTGGCTCGACCCTGGATCCCACCACCCTCGACACCGTCTTTGCTGCCCCCTTCCAAAACTCCCCCAACGCTGGGCACGCCCAAAACATATGGACGTGGTTCGCTGGGCTCCCCGAGCACCTAGCACACCTGTCCTCGCCCCCGAAAAACCTACTCATCCTTGTCCCAGTCATGTGGGCCCTATGCAGCACCTTGAACTGTATGAGGCTAAGCCTCGCACAGGAAGAGGAGGAATTCACTCTCTCCAGGGCGTCCGCCCATGTCCCCTCCTCAATCTCCTCCCCCAGCTCCGCTTCCCACTTCCCCTTCAGTTCCTCCACCGAGGCCTCGTCTACCTCCTGCATTACCCGGTATATGTCCGAGATCCTCCATCCTCCGACCCACACCCCCGAGAGCACCCTATCCTGCACCCCTCGTGGGGGCAGCAAAGGGAACCCCTCCACCTGCTGCCTGGCAAACGCCCTCACCTGGATGTACCTAAACATGTTCCCCGGGGGAGCCCAAACTTCCCCTCTAACTCCCCCAAGCTCGCGAACCTCCCCTCCACAAACAGGTCCCTCAACCTCCTAACCCCTGCCCTGTGCCAGCCCAGAAATCCGCCATCAATGCTCCCTGGGGCGAACCGATGGTTCCCCCGTATCGGGGCCTCCATCGAGCCTCCCATTTCTCCCCTGTGCCGTCTCCATTGCCCCCAAATTTTGAGGGTAGCCACCACCACCGGGCTCGTGGTATACCTCGTTGGAGGGAGCGACAACGGCGCCGTTACTAGCGCTTCCAGGCTCGTGCCCACACAAGACGCCGCCTCGATCCTCTTCCACGCTGCCCCCTCCTCGTCCATTACCCACTTACGCACCATCGCTGCGTTGGCCGCCCAGTAGTACCCACAGAGGTTGGGCAACGCCAGCCCCCCCCTATCCCTGCCTCATTCCAGGAACACTCTTCAAACCCTTGGAGTCCCATGCGCCCACACAAAACCCGTGATACTGCTGTTGACCCTCCTGAAAAAGGCCTTTGGGATAAAGATGGGGAGGCACTGGAACAAGAACAAAAACCTCGGGAGCACCGTCATCTTAACGGGCTGCAACCTCCCCGCCAGTGACAGCGGTAACATATCCCACCTCTTAAACTCCTCCTCCATCTGCTCCACCAACCTTGTGAGGTTGAGCTTGTGCAGGGCCCCCCAACTCCCAGCCACCTGGACCCCTAGGTACCTGAAGCTCTTCCCTGCCTGCTTCAGTGGGAGCCTACCAATCCCCTCCTCTTGATCCCCCGGATGCACCACAAACACCTCGCTCTTGCCCAGGTTTCAGCTTATACCCCGAGAAACCCCCGAATTCCCCAAGGATCCTCATCACCTCCGGCATCCCCCCCACCGGGTCTGCCACATACAGCAGCAGGTCGTCCGCATACAGCGACACTCGATGCTCCTCCCCACCCCGCACCAGGCCCCTCCAGTTCCCTGACTCCCTCAATGCCATGGCCAGGGGCTCAATTGCCAACGCGAAGAGTAAGGGGGACACTTGCTATCGGGGCCTCGTAGAGCAGCCTCACCCACCGAATAAACCCCTCCCCAAACCCAAACCTCTCCAACACCTCCCACAAGTACTCCAACTCCACCCTATCGAAGGCCTTCTCCGCGTCCAACGTCACCACTATCTCCGCCTCCCCTTCCACCGCCGGCATCATAATGACATTGAGGAGTCTTCGCACATTTGTGTTCAGCTGCCTTCCCTTCACAAACCCCGTCTGGTCCTCATGTATGACCCCCGGCACACAATCCTCTATTCTAGTGGCCAGGATCTTTGCCAGCAGCTTGGCATCGGCGTTCAGCAACAAAATCGGCCTATATGATCCACACTGCAGAGGGTCCTTGTCCCGCAAAGGGATCAAGGAAATCAGCGCCCGCTACATAGTTGGGGGCAAAGCCCCCCCCTCCCATGCCTCGTTAAAGGTCCGAACCAACAGGGGGCCCAACAGGTCCAAATACTTTTTATAGAATTCCGCCGGAAACCCGTCCGGCCCTGGCGCCTTCCCCGACTGCATTCTCCCTATCCCTTTGACAACCTCCTCGAACTCGATCGGTGCCCCTAGTCCCTCCACCCGCTCCTCTTCCACCCTCGGGAAACGCAACCAGTCCAGGAAGCGCCCCATTCCACCCTCCTCCACCGGGGGCTCAGGGCGGTACAGTTCCCCATAAAAGTCCCTGAAGACCCCATTGACCTCTACCCCCCTCCGCACCACCTTCCCAGCGCTATCCCTCACTCCCCCAATCTCCCTGGCCGCATCTCGCTTCCGGAGCTGGTGCGCCAGCATCCTGCTCGCCTTCTCCCCGTGTTCATACACCGCCCCCTGTGCTTTCCTCCACTGGGCTTCCGCCTTTCTGGTCGTCAGCACGTCAAATCTGACCTGTAGGCTACGCCTCTCCCCCAGCAATCCCTCCTCCGGGGCCTCCGCATATCTCCTATCCACCTGCACCATCTCCCCTATCAGTCTTTCCCTTTCCCTCTGCTCCCCACTCTCCCTATGGGTTCGGATGGAGATCAATTCCCCCCTCATCACCGCCTTCAATGCCTCCCAGACCGTCCCCACCCGAACCTCCCCATTATCATTGGCCTCGAGGTATCTCTCAATACACCCCCGGACCCTCCCGGCCACCTCCTCCTCTGCCAGCAGCCCCACCTCCATGCGCCAGAGCGGACGTTGGTCCCTCTCTTCCCCCAGCCCGAGGTCCATCCAGTGCGGGGCATGGTCCGAAATGGCAATGGCGGAGCATTCCACTTCCTCCACCCTCAGCACCAGCCCCCTGCTCAGGACAAAAAAGTCAATCCTCGAGTAGGCCTTATGTACATGGGAGGAAAACGAGTACTCCCTGGCCCTTGGCCTCTCAAACTTCCAAGGGTCCACCCCCCCCATCTGGTCCATAGATCCCCTCAGCACCTTAGCCGCCGCCGACCTCCTACCCGTCTGGGACTTGGATCGATCCAATGGGGGATCCAGCACAGTGTGAAAGTCTCCCCCCATGATCAGGCCCCCCCACCTCCAGGTCCGGAATGCGGCCCAGCATACGCCGCATGAACCCCGCAACGTCCCAATTTGGGGCATAAACATTCACCAACACTACCCGCTCCCCCTGCAGCTTGCCACTCACCATCACATATCTCCCGCCACTGTCAGCCACCACCTTCAACGCCTCAAACGACACCTTCTTCCCCACCAGGATCGCCACCCCTTTACTCTTCTCGTCCAGCCCTGAGTGATATACTTGGCCCACCCACCCCTTTCTCAGCCGGACCTGGTCCACCACTCAGGTGTGTCTCCTGGAGCATGGCCACATCCACCTTCAGTCCCTTCAGGTGTGCAACTACTAGGGCCGTTTTGACCGGCCCATTCAGCCCCCTCACATTCCAGGTTATCAGCCGGATCCGAGGGCTCCCTGCCCCCTTCCCCTGCCGATTAGCCATACCCCATCCCTTGTCCAGCCCCGGCCAGTGTCCCACGTTCTGCCAGTTTCCCACGGCGGCACCTCCCCCCCTCCAGCACTCCCTGCATCCTCCAGCTCCTTCCTGACCATTTCAGCAGCAACCCGGTAACCCCCCCCCCAGGCTAGGACCCCTCCTAGACGCGCCCCCCCCTCTACAGCACTCCCGTGAGCCAGCTATCTTCTGCTGACCCCGGCGGCTCCCGCCCTACTTTCGGCTCCTCCCAACGTGGGACTGCCCCTCCCCCATAGTGCCCATCAACTAGTCCACCCTCCCCCGCTCCTGCGCGGGAAAAGAAAACCCCGCCCCCTCCCTCTCCCAGCACGGGGACCCCGCAGAAAGCCCGCGCTTTCGCCCTGCCGGGCCCCGCCTCCTCCAGGGCCACTCCCATTGTCAGTCCCCCCCACCAGCTCCCCAAACACCCCGTTTACCCCTCAGTCCAAACCCGTCCACCCAACTCCTGCTAGAAAACCCATAAAGAAAACACCCGTACGGCATCACCCCACCCACCCTATGGCCACCCCACATCATACCCTAAACCCCGCAGATACACATACAGTATAAATAAATACAGTATTCCACAGCATCCCCCATCCGGGGGACCCTCAGTTTGTGTCCAGTTTCTCGGCTTGCGCGAAGGCCCACGCCTCCTCCGGGGACTCAAAATAGTGGTGCCGATCCTGGTAGGTGACCCACAGACGCGCCGGCTGCAGCATTCCAAACTTCACCTTCCGTCTGTGGAGCACCGCCTTCGTCTGGTTAAACCCGGCCCTCCGCCTCGCCACCTCTGCACTCCAGTCCTGGAAGATCCGCACCTCCGTGTTCTCCCATTTGCTGCTCCGCTCCTTCTTGGCCCACCGGAGCACATACTCACGATCCACAAACCGGTGGAACCTTACCAACACCGCCCATGGTGGCTCGTTCGGCTTGGGCCTCCTAGCCAGAATTCTGTGGGCCTCCTCCAACTCCAGGGGCCCCTGGAAGGACCCAGACCCCATCAGCGTGTTCAGCATCATCACCACATAGGCCGCTAGGTCCGACCCCTCCAGCCCCTCCGTGAGGCTCAGTATCCGTAAATTCTTCCTCCTCGACCGGTTGTCCAACTCCTCGAACCGCTCTTGCCATCTTTTATGGAGCGCCTCGTGCACCTCCACTTTCCCCACCACGGCCACGACCTCGTCCTCCCTCTCGGCGGCTTGCTGCTGCAGCTCCCGGATCGCAGCCCCCTGGGCTGTCTGGGTCTCCATCAGTTCCCTGTTGGTTACCTTGATGGACTCCAGCAGCTCCACTTTCAGATCCTGGAAGAGGCTCAGCAGAGTCGTCTGGACCCACCTCTTCAGTTCTTCAAAACTTTCGCCAGCCGCCATTTTGTCCTGCGGGTCCCGATTTTTTTCAAAAGTTTTTCCTCCCGATTCTCTCCCTGCTCTGCTCCTGGTCTGCACCATGGGACCTCTGGGGAAACTCCTGGCCTCTTCCCCCGTCGGGATTTGCCTCTTAAGCTCCGCTGGGGGCGTTTAAAAAAGCCCCAAAGTCCGTTTTTTTCGGGAGCCTCCGAACGTGCGGCTCAGCTGGTCATTGCCACTAACGGAAGTCTACAAAACACCTTTTAACAGAAAGTCATCATGCTTAATTTCACTATTGAAAACAGTTACCACGTTGAGATCAGCAAATGAACATTCATTAGCTTGCAGAGATTCACACACATCCTGCTGTGCTTTCAGCTACGCCAAAACAAAAATGAAACCAAACCCCCCCTGCAGCAAAAAGCCTAAAGCGAAAGTAAAAAATTGACAGACAGCCCAGCTCCACCCATTCTCTGACATCACTGCAGTAATAAACAACCATTTCTTAAAGGTACACCCACTACAGTTAGTCTATAAAACCACTCATTTCTTAAAGGTACTCTCACATGACACTGCACAATATTCAGCACCAGTCGTGATTCCTCAGACACTGAAGCAGTCCATGTCCAAATGCAGCAAGACGTGGACAAAATCCAGACGTGGGCTGACAAGTGGCAATTACATTTGTGCCACATAAGTTCCAGGCAACGACCAGCTCCAATAAGAGCGAGAATCAAACCATCGCCTTTTGAGATTCAATGGAATTACCATCACTGAATCCCCCACTATCAATAACCTGGGGGTTGCAATTGACAAGAAACTGAACTGGACTAGCCATAAAAATACTGGGCTGGATCCTTCCGCAAGATCGCGACGGGCGGGATGTGGACCATGTAAAGGTCCATTGACCTCAGACGAGCATTTCCGGTCATGTGGCAAGTGTGGTCAGAGAGTCCCGCCCACTGTGTCTACAAGAGCAGGTCAGAGGCTAGGCATTCTGTCGCAATTAGCTCACCTCATGACTGTCCACCATCGATCAGGCACGAGCCTGGAGTGTGACGCAATACTCTCCACTGGATGAGTGCAGCTCCAACGACACTCAATAAACTCAATACCATCCAGGTCAAAGCAACCTACTTGATCGGTACCCCTTCTACAAACATTCCCTCCACCACCGACAAACAGTGGCAGCCGTATACCATCTACAAGATGAACTGCAGGACCTCATCAAGGCTCTTTACCAATTCCACGACCACTACCATCTAGAAGGACAAGGGCAGCAGATACATGGGTACCCCACCACCTGGAGGTTCCCCCCCCCCCCCCCCCCCCCACCCCCCCCCCCCCCCCCCCCCACCCCCCCCAAGTCTTGGAAATATATCGCCGTTCCTTTACTGTCGCTGGGGAAAAATCCTGGAACTCCCTCAACAGCACTGTGGGTGTACCGACATCTCAGGCAATGCAGCACATTAGGGATGAGGCAATAAATGCTGGCCGAGTCAGTGATGTCCACCTCCTGTAAATTAATTTTTAAATATGTTAGCTCGATGGGTTGACAATTCTGAGGGCAGAAACGGCAGAGGAGCGAGAATGGAATGCAGCTGATATTTGCTCTTTATTATCAATGGTGCTGAAACTTGAGGGCTCGATGGTCTGTCTGTATTTTCACTATTAGCTAGAGCCACGGATAGTGGTCAGGGGCAAATTACAACATCAAAGCTGAGGCATGCTCCTGTTGGCAGGCAGGTGTCTGAAGACTGTCTTCGTGAGATCCTCCATGCTTAGTGAAATGTCAGCCTGCGTGCAGCCCCACATCTTTCATTGTGAGTGACGGACACCAATGTTATCAGGATTAAAGAAACTCTGAGGAGTCAGTATGATTAACTGGCATGAGCAGTGAACGTCCTCAACTGTGTCAAACCTCACCTCACATTTTCACCATCAAACTCACACAGAGAATGTTGTCCCAAAGCTGGAGATTGGGCTCCTTGAGACACCTTTTCATATCGAAGGCATACAGGCACAAGAATACTAAGGAATGTCTCCCAGCTCCTGCCTTTTGTTGGCTGCCATTATGATCTGGATGCTGGAGAGATGCTTGAAGAGGCCATCTGACATGTGAGGCCGAAAGGTCCTCCAACAGTGAGTACCACATTTCATCAAGTCAGCATGCTCCCAAGGGTTCATGATCGTTCAAGAGTGAGGACACTGACTGTAATGCAGTGTTCTGCAAACTATTTTTCCGAAGGATCCATTTTACCAACAGGCCAACCTTCAGGACCCAACCCGGCCGACCTTGCGATCCACGCCAGCCGACCTTCGCGACTCACGCCGGCCGACCTGCACGACCCACCATTTTCTCTTACCTTGTTTGCTGCTGACAAAAATGGAGGAAATAGTTTGGGGTCCCTTTAGCCCTCGTACACACTCCTCCAATGGAACCTGTTGGATGAAGATGAAGCCTTCCGGTGTCCGAAAGTATGGAGTCGCCATCTGTCCAAAGTTCTGCATTTTTTTCCTATAACATTTTTATCAAATAAACACCCCCCCCCCCCCCGAACTTGTAAAAAAAAGAAAAAGAAAATGAATAAATGAAAAAAATAAAAATGTAATGAATAAAATAAATGAATAAAATGAATAAACCCCCCCCCCCCCCCCCCAAAACATGTAAAACAAAAAGCTGCCACCGTTTAAAATGTAGCAGCCGCACTGCGCATGCGTGCCCGATCATTGGCACACATGCGCATAGTTTCGGGCATGTGCGCCGATGATCATGCGGCCGAATTTTTTTTACATGTTCGTGGCCATTTTGAAGGCCGCTTGCTGTCGCCGTTATTAAAAGCCGGCTGCTGCGTGGGGATTTGCGCGTTCGGGAGCGCCACGAAGGACGGCTCCGCGAACTTCCCGACACCCGCCCGCGACCCACCCGCAGGTCACACCCCCGAGTTTGAAGAATACTGCTCTAATATGTAACTACTCCTTCTCCAAAGATGCAGGTTAGGTAGATTGCCCATGATAAATTACCCTGTGACCAAAAAGGTTAGGAGGGATTACTGAGTCACGGGGATAGGGTGGAAGTGACGGCTTTAGAGGGTCAGTGCAGACTCGATGGGCTGAATGGCCTCCTTCTGCACTGTATGTTCTATATTCTGTGTTCTCAGATTGGTGGATGATTAAATTGAGAAGGATAGCCATGCAGGTGTTAAACTGGGCCCAGCATGGAGGCCAATGACCTGAGAGCATAATCATTACTAGTCGTCATCATCCTCCCAGAATCTGGTAGCTGTTAGTGTCTCATGTGCACGCCTGCCTTGCCTGTCCTATAGACCCTTCCCTCACAACCTCAGTTTGCATTCCTCCTCATTTGGGAATACAGCAATCAGTGGATTTCCCCTCAGGTCGGCCAACTAGTGCAGGAATCAACTCCTCCCAGGAACACAAAGAGCTCTCTACACAATATTCTCATAGTTTCATTTTCTACTGCACCATAGGTTAAAGTTGCAAAATGGTGGTGCTGAGGTTTCACTGCCAGATCAGCTGTAACCCACCCTGCATGCCTTTAAAAAAAAATAAGAGCTGGATGAACTCAGCAGGTCTGGTGTTATCTGTGGAGCGAGAAACATAATAAATGTTTCATATGACTTCTTCAGATTTCCAGCACCCGCAGTATTTTGCTTTTATTTTATTTTCATATTCATTCCGAGGATGTGGGTGTTGCTGATTAGGCCAGTATTTATTGCCCATCCCAAATTGCCCTTGGTTGTTATATAATTGTCCCTTTTGGTTCACCGTAGAGCCCTGCAATAGTAATGTAGGCAAGGAAGTGGCGCAATGTGATGTAGAGCAGGAAGCAGAGAAACAGCAGGTGTCATAAAATGTACAGTGCAGAAGGAGGCTATTCGGCCCATCAAGTCTGCACTGGCCCTTGGAAAGAGCACCCGACTCAAGGCCACACCTCTACCCCATCCCCGCAACCCAGTAACACCACCTAAATGTTTTGGACACCAAGGTCAATTTAGCATGGCCAATCCACCTAACCTGCACATCTTTGGACTGTGAGAGGAAACCGGAGCACCCGGAGGAAACCCAAGCAGACACAGGGAGAACGTACAAACTCCACACAGACAGTGACCCAAGCTGGGAATCGAACCTGGGACCCTGGAACTGTGAAGCAACAGTACTACCAATGTGCTACCATGCCACCCCACAAGCGGTTCCTCTTTTTACATCATCTGGACACCTCACTTCTCTTCATTCTCTGCGAACAGGGTCGCAAAGGGGTTGCCGTGTCGGGAGTCAGACATCAAGTCATCCTCTTCTCCCGGATCCCATACCCTTGCATGGATCAGGCATGCAATTTTGGCATTGTGTGACCGGGGGTCACTCTCATCATTGCGGACAAGTCTCCATGAATTGTCCCTGTGCCAAGTCGTGGGGTCTAAATTTGAAGGAGCGTTGTCGGGGCCGTCAGTGTTGGGTGGTGGGTATGGGTGTGGGTCTGGAGGTTTAATGTAAGTGATCTCTAAATCACTGTAGTCGGTGTCGTAGTTGGTGTGTGTGGGGTCTGTGGAATCAGGGCAGTAGAGAGGCTGTGGCTGTCGTCCAAGTCACAGTTGCTGTCGCTGCTGTGGCAGCTTGTGGGCGTTCCGGGGCGTGTCCTAAAGTTGGTGGGCGGAGTCAACGCCGAGTCCGATGAGGAACTGGTCTGTGAGGGGGAGGGTGGAAATGTGTCTCTTGTGGGTGGGGCGAGGTGTTCTGCTGCGTCTAACAGAACATGGTGCGAGTGGTCTGACTGTGTTCCATAAGCCTTTAACTGGTTAATATGGAACCACACAGTCTTACCGTTGGGGTACTTTATCCGATATACTGACGGGCTGATTTTGTCCGAAATTGAGTACGGGCCGGAAAAGTTTGGGGCCAAAAACTTGCTGGGGTTATACACAGATAACATTAATTGCTGGCCAACCTGAAATTCTGTGGTTATAGAACATAGAACATAGAACGATACAGCGCAGTACAGGCCCTTCGGCCCTCGATGTTGCACCGACATGGAAAAAATCTAAAGGCCATCTAACCTACACTATGCCCTTATCATCCATATGCTTATCCAATAAATTTTTAAATGCCCTCAATGTTGGTGTGTTCACTACTGTTGCAGGTAGGGCATTCCACGGCCTCACCACTCTTTGCGTAAAAAACCCACCTCTGACCTCTGTCCTATATCTATTACCCCTCAATTTAAGGCTATGTCCCCTCGTGCTAGCCACCTCCATCCGCGGGAGAAGGCTCTCGCTGTCCACCCTATCTAACCCTCTGATCATTTTGTATGCCTCTATTAAGTCACCTCTTAACCTCCTTCTCTCTAACGAAAACAACCTCAAGTCCATCAGCCTTTCCTCATAAGATTTTCCCTCCATACCAGGCAACATCCTGGTAAATCTCCTCTGCACCCGTTCCAAAGCTTCCACGTCCTTCCTATAATGAGGCGACCAGAACTGTACGCAATACTCCAAATGCGGTCGTACTAGAGTTTTGTACAACTGCAACATGACCTCATGGCTCCAGAACTCAATCCCTCGACCAATAAAGGCCAACACACCATAGGCCTTCTTCACAACCCTATCAACCTGGGTGGCAACTTTCAGGGATCTATGTACATGGACACCGAGATCCCTCTGCTCATCCACACTACCAAGAATTTTACCATTAGCCAAATATTCCGCATTTCTGTTATTCTTTCCAAAGTGAATCACCTCACACTTCTCCACATTAAACTCCATTTGCCACCTCTCAGCCCAGCTCTGCAGCTTATCTATGTCCCTCTGTAACCTGCAACATCCTTCCGCACTGTCTACAACTCCACCGACTTTAGTGTCATCTGCAAATTTACTCACCCACCCTTCTGCGCCCTCCTCTAGGTCATTTATAAAAATGACAAACAGCAACGGCCCCAGAACAGATCCTTGTGGTACGCCACTCGTAACTGAACTCCATTCTGAACATCTCCCATCAACTACCACTCTCTGTCTTCTTTCAACTAGCCAATTTCTGATCCACATCTCTAAATCACCCTCAATCCCCAGCCTCCGTATTTTCTGCAATAGCCGACCGTGGGGAACCTTATCAAACGCTTTACTGAAATCCATATACACCACATCAACTGCTCTACCCTCGTCTACCTGTTCAGTCACCTTCTCAAAGAACTCGATAAGGTTTGTGAGGCATGACCTACCCTTCACAAAACCATGCTGACTGTCCCTAATCATATTATTCCTATCTAGATGATTATAAATCGTATCTTTTATAATCCTCTCCAAGACTTTACCCACCACAGACGTTAGGCTCACCGGCCTATAGTTACCGGGGTTATCTCTACTCCCCTTCTTGAACAAAGGGACCACATTTGCTATCCTCCAGTCCTCTGGCACTATTCCTGTAGCCA
This sequence comes from Scyliorhinus canicula, assembly GCF_902713615.1. Taxonomy (NCBI): domain Eukaryota; kingdom Metazoa; phylum Chordata; class Chondrichthyes; order Carcharhiniformes; family Scyliorhinidae; genus Scyliorhinus; species Scyliorhinus canicula. The sequence continues at coordinate 40,650,581 of NC_052158.1, forward strand.
ATGATGACCTAAAAATCAAAGCCAAAGGCTCAGCAATCTCTTCCCTGGCTTCCCAGAGAATCCTAGGATAAATCCCATCCGGCCCCGGGGACTTATCTATTTTCACCTTGTCCAGAATTGCCAACACTTCTTCCCTACGCACCTCAATGCCATCTATTCTAATAGCCTGGGTCTCAGCATTCTCCTCCACAATATTATCTTTTTCTTGAGTGAATACTGACGAAAAGTATTCATTTAGTATCTCGCTTATCTCCTCAGCCTCCACACACAACTTCCCACCACTGTCCTTGACTGGCCCTACTCTTACCCTAGTCATTCTTTTATTCCTGACATACCTATAGAAAGCTTTTGGGTTTTCCTTGATCCTACCTGCCAAAGACTTCTCATGTCCCCTCCTTGCTCGTCTCAGCTCTCTCTTTAGATCCTTCCTCGCTTCCTTGTAACTATCAAGCGCCCCAACTGAAACTTCACGCCTCATCTTCACATAGGCCTCCTTCTTCCTCTTAACAAGAGATTCCACTTCTTTGGTAAACCACGGTTCCCTCGCTCGACCCCTTCCTCCCTGCCTGACTGGTACGTAGTTATCAAGAACATGCAATAGCTGTTCCTTGAACAAGCTCCACATATCCAGTGTGCCCAACCCTTGCAGCCTACTTCTCCAACCAACACATCCTAAGTCATGTCTAATGGCATCATAATTACCCTTCCCCCAGCTATTACTCTTGCCCTGCGGGGTATACTTATTCCTTTCCATCACTAACGTAAAGGTCACCGAATTGTGGTCACTGTTTCCAAAGTGCTCACCTACCTCCAGATCTAACACCTGGCCTGGTTCATTACCCAAAACCAAATCCAATGTGGCCTCGCCTCTTGTTGGCCTGTCAACATATTGTGTCAGGAAACCCTCCTGCACACATTGTACAAAGAGTGACCCATCTAATGTACTCGAACTATATCTTTTCCAGTCAATATTTGGAAAGTTAAAGTCTCCCATAACAACTACCCTGTTACTTTCGCTCTTTTCCAGAATCATCTTCGCCATCCTTTCCTCTACATCCCTAGAACTATTAGGTGGCCTATAGAAAACTCCCAACAGGGTGACCTCTCCTTTCCTGTTTCTAACCTCAGCCCATACTACCTCAGAAGAAGAGTCCCCATCTAGCATCCTTTCCGCCACCGTAATACTGTCCTTGACTAGCAGTGCCACACCTCCCCCTCTTTTCCCCCCTTCTCTGAGCTTACTAAAACACCTAAACCCCGGAACCTGCAACAACCATTCCTGTCCCTGCTCTATCCATGTCTCTGAAATGGCCACAACATCGAAGTCCCAGGTACCAACCCATGCTGCCAGTTCCCCTACCTTATTTCGTATACTCCTGGCATTGAAGTAGACACACTTCAAACCACCTACCTGAACACTGGCACCCTCCTGCGAAGTCAAATCTGTGCTCCTGACCTCTATACTCTCAATCTCCCGTACCCCAAAACTACAATCCAGGTTCCCATGCCCCTGCTGAATTAGTTTAAACCCCCCCAAAGAGCACTAACAAATCTCCCCCCCAGGATATTGGTGCCCCTCAGGTTCAGATGTAGACCATCCTGTCTATAGAGGTCCCACCTTCCCCAGAAAGAGCCCCAGTTATCCAGAAATCTGAATCCCTCCCGCCTGCACCATCCCTGTAGCCACGTGTTTAATTGCTCTCTCTCCCTATTCCTCATCTCACTATCACGTGGCACGGGCAACAACCCAGAGATAACAACTCTGTTTGTTCTCGCTCTGAGCTTCCATCCTAGCTCCCTAAAGGCCTGCCTGACATCCTTGTCCCCTTTCCTACCTATGTCGTTAGTGCCAATGTGGACTACGACTTGGGGCTGCTCCCCCTCCCCCTTAAGGACCCGGAAAACACGATCCAAGACATCACGTACCCTTGCACCTGGGAGGCAACATACCAAACGTGAGTCTCTCTCGCTCCCACAAAATCTCCTATCTGTGCCCATGACTATTGAGTCCCCAATTACTAATGTTCTACTCCTTTCCCCCCTTCCCTTGTGAGCAACAGGGACAGACTCCGTGCCAGAGGCCCGTACCCCATGGCTTACCCCTGGTAAGTCCCCCCCCCACAAGTATCCAAAACGGTATACTTGTTACTCAGGGGAACGACCGCAGGGGGTCCCTGCACTGACTGCTTCTTCCCAGTCCCTCTTACAGTTACCCATCTATCTCCAGTCTTTGGTGTAACTACTTCCCTGAAGCTCCTATCTATGACCCCTTCTGCCTCCCGAATGATCCGAAGTTCATCCAGCTCAAGCTCCAGGTCCCTAACACGGTTTTTGAGGAGCTGGAGTTGGGTGCACTTCCCACAGATGAAATCAGCAGGGACACTGACGGCGTCCCTCACCTCAAACATTCTGCAGGAGGAGCATTGTACTGCCTTCCCTGACATCACCTCTAGATTTTAAAAAAAAACAAGAAAAAGAAAAAGAAAGGAAGAGCTTACCTGATATTACCTCAAACCCTGCTCCCGCTGAAAGGTAAGCAAATTTAAAGGCACTCACTCACCTTCACGACAGGCCCCTGCTCCCGCTTCCCAACCACCGTGGGGTGGGGGGGTTGGTTAGAGGAGGAGGTAGGGTGGGAAACACTCACGAAGTGTTTCAGGTTTAACTGTCACTTGCCAACAGCCTCTCCACAAACCACCTTCAACTTAGGCTGACCGCACTGCACGTATGCAAATTTGCCCAGAACAGCTGATCAGTAGCTCTGCTCTGCTGCCCTCTGCTGGATGATTGCCTTCACTCAAACTCCTCAGGTCTCCTTCGCAGATTCACCTTCAACTTAGGCTGACCGCACTGCACGTATGCAAATTTCCCCAGAACAGCTGATCAGTAGCTCTGCTCTGCTGCCCTCTGCTGGATCATTGGTATGGACATTTTTGTTAAAATAGGCCTTGCTCTGTTTCCGCCTTTTACCCAATTTTACTGCGGCTGCTAGCTGAGCAGACCTTACAGTCTCAACTAATTGTTTTACTGCTTTCTCGTGTGTGAGGGCTGTCACTTCTGGGCTGGTCATGTCGAGTCCTAAAAGGAATTCTGGACCATTCATAGGGCGTCCGGTCATGAGTGAGTGTGGGGTGAAACCTGTTGATCATGAAACAGTATTTTGTATAAACATAAGAGCGAATGGGAGCACTGAATCCCAAGTTGAATTGTTCTCCTGTACCATCTTTCTAAGGGTCGATTTTAGAGTACGATTCATGCGTTCCACTATTCCGCTTGACTGGGGGTGGTACGCAATGTGGAAATTTTGTTTGATGCCGAATATGGTCAGGATGTTCTTCATGACCCGTCCTGTAAAATGAGATCCCTGATCTGATTCTATACTTCTTGGGAGTCCCCATCTAGTAAAAATGTGGTGGGTCAGGATCTTTGCGGCTGTCTTTGCAGTGTTTGTACGAGATTGGAACGCTTCTACCCATTTCGTAAACGTGTCTATGACCACCAGAACATATTTATAACCATTCCTGCAAGGGGGCAATGGACCTATAAAATCTATCTGGAGGTTAGTCCAGGGGCCATTAACGGGGTGAGTGTGGCTGAGTTGTGCCTTCTTTGAATACCTCTCCGGGTTACATCGTCTCTTAAATTGGGTCTCTGTTGTACCCTATTGCGTCTAAAATAGCTGTATGCATCTCTTCGAGGGTGCCTTCGCCAACGTTCTGTGGGTCGGGGAGGGCAGCTACAACTGATGAATCTAAACTCAAAACTGTGAGCTTTACCTGCTCTCGCTCATCCAGGCCGTACATGGTCGCCTGCTGTTTTACTCTTGCGAAAAATTGGTGGGGGTCTGCAGTGGGGAGGAACGGGGTGATTTTCTCATACGCGTCCCTTAGTTGTGTTACAGTTAAGGGGGTGGTGTACGTGACCTCTGCAGTTGCTTTTCTTTGGGTGGTGACTGGGTTCATTGGTGCGGGTGCTATCTGATCTGTGGGGGGCTGGGGCGCTTTCCTTTTCTGTTACACTGCTGGCGCACATGTTCCCTGAACATAGCGCTGCACGGTTTCATTTAATTCCTGCCAATCTGGGGCATTTTCTTCATTTAATTGTGTCCCAAATGTTTCTTGGAACCCATTTTGCACAGAAAGCAGAGATTGCAGCTGCGCAATCTGCTTCCTACATTTCGCATGATCCACTGTGCTTTGCCTTTGTTCAGTGGTGGCAGCATGATGTGCCCTTAAAGCTGCCTTTAGGTCGCTACACTGCTTCGTTAGTGTCTCTACCTGCTTTTCTGCTTCTTCTCTTACCAAGACTGCACGCTGCACATCTTGATAGGCTTTTTCATATTGAACCTGAGAACTGCTCAGATGGGCTAGACAAGACTGATGTGCCCTCTTGGCATCATCCACCTCTCTATCCTTATCTACCAGTCGTCGCCTTAAACCTAGATTCTCCTTTTCGATGTCCCTGACATCCACTTTGCTCATTCGGTTCTTCTCCTCTAACTCTGCTCGGAGCGTCCTGACGACCTCCTCTGTGCCTCGCAATTGTGCCAAGCAGGACACAATTGCCATCGGCTTACGTACTTTACCTATACTCTTTTTGTGAATTTCACTCAGGTTCTCCCAAGTATGTCCTATACTCCAGGGACCTGTCTCCTCATTCACACAAAATTCACTCCAAAGGGGCCATCCTTTCCCTTTGAGGTACTTCCTGAGTTCCAGCTCCCACACGGGACACTGACCTACTCTGCTGCTGTTGGTCGCTGCGACCACGAACTGCTCTGGGTTCATGAGGCGTTCCATTGCCTGCATGGCCATTTCCTTTTCTCTTATGCTCTCTTTTAATTTGGAACGAGGGATAATAAGGCAATGCTTATAAAATACAGGTACGGCTTTCGCTATGTTCCGAATTATAAAACTCCTGACAGTTTGTCTCTACAAAAATCTCTCGGTTTAACCTTACAACCCTGTTAGTTACGCATGCAAAAACACACTTCCGAATTATGAGTATTGATTTGAACTCCTTGAACGCTTGTGGTTTTTCCTTTTCCCAATTGGATTTGAAATTCAAATTTCTGGGTTCTCTCGGAGTGGGGGGGGGGGGGGGGGGGGGGGCACTTCCAATCGAGTCCCGTCGGATGTCGCCACTAAATGTTGCTCGTTCTGGGTGAGTGTGCTTAACACTCAATTTGGCTCTGTTTCGTTACTTAGCTTTGGAGTCGCCAGGTATCATTAAGATACCACCACAAGTTTCAAGGTCAAGTTCAAAGCAATAAAAGCATACACCAATTAGTAAGTTCAAACAAATGAGTGTATTATAATACAATTATAAACTACTCATGCACACTCTAAGATGACTAAACTATTCCTACCACTAGATAGACCAATACTTATCTGAATAAGGAACTGCCGGATCAGGGGACAATAGCCTCTTGCTCTGCACTGGGTCCGCAGACTTCAGGTTGATGCAGGTTAAAAAGGGGTCAGGAGTGTCTACTTCTGGTAGCGATCGCTATGAGACACTTACTTGCTGGCGGCTGCTGTCCGAGCCTCTCCTCTCTCTCGGTCAAGGTCTTCTTCGGTAAAGGCTGGTCAAGAGGGCTGGTCAAGAGAGGAGGGCTGGTCAAGAAGAACAAACTAAGTTTGGAACCTGTCTTTTATAGGTCCTAGGGCTTCGTGCCCTTTTGGGCGGACCCTCTATCTGCTGGGGATCGATTGGGTCTCTTCCCAATCGATTTGTTTGAATCCCCTCAATACTGGGGCTGTCCCTCGGCTACAGGGCGGGCCTTCAGCTGCTTTGTCTTCGAACCCCGCTGGTGCCGGGGTGTCTGGTTTCCCATACACTGTTGCAATCACTTCCCCATTTGTGTCCTTTGTCCCTGGGATAGTTCCATTACTATGCTTACTGTCCCGGAGATTGCCTCGTTAGTATGCGGAATGTTCGTTTCAGTGCTGTCTGCTCTCTTAGCAGACAGAATACACATTGGCTTGGTGCAGCCTGCGTGTGCTGCAAACTTTGTCCATTTTACCCTGCAAGCTTTGCGTTCCTCCATTTTGTATTGAGGGAATGGCCAACTTCGGTGGCTACAGGAAGGGGGGATGGGGGTGAGGGGGGGGAGAGGGTGAGGGAGGGGGTGGGGGTGAGGGAGGGGGGGATGGGCTGAGGGAGGGGATTGGGGTGAGGGAGGGGGGATTGGGGGTGAGAGGGGATGGGGTGAGGGAGGGGGATGAGGGTGAGGGAGGGTGATGGAGGTGAGGGAGCGGGGATGGGGGGTGAGGGAGCGGGGATGGGGGGTGAGGGAGGGGGATGAGGGTGAGGGAGGGTGATGGAGGTGAGGGAGCGGGGATGGGTGGTGAGGGAGGGGAGATTGGGGGTGAGGGAGGTGGGATGGGTGATGGATGGAGGGGTGAGGGATGGGGGGGTGAGGGATGGGGGGGTGAGGGAGATGGGGTGAGGGAGGGGGATGGGGTGAGGGAGGGGGATGGAGGTAAGGGAGGGAGGGGGTGGGGTGAGGGAGTGGGATGGGGTGAGGGAGGGGGGATGGGGTGAGGGGTGAGGGAGTGGGATGGGGTGAGCGAGGGGGGTGGGGGTGAGGGAGGGGTGGGGAAGGGGGATGGGGGAGGGAGGGGGATGGGGAGGGAGGGGGATGGGGGTGAGGGAGGGGGGTGGGGGTGAGGGAGTGGGGAATGGGGGTGAGGGAGGGGGATGGGGGTGAGGGAGGGGGATGGGGGTGAGGGAGGGGGGTGAGGGAGGGGGATGGGGTGAGGGAGGGGGATGGGGTGAGGGGTGAGGGAGGGGGATGGGGTGAGGGATGGGGTGAGGGAGGGGGATGGGGTGAGGGAGGGGGGATGGGGGTGAGTGGGGTGGGGGGTGAGCGAGGGGGTGGGGTGAGGGATGGGGTGAGGGAGGGGGATGGGGGTGAGGGGGGACGGGGTGAGGGAATGGGGTGGGGGTGAGCGAGGGGGGTGGGGTGAGGGAGGGGGTAGGGGAGGGGGAATGGGGGTGAGGTAGGGGGATGGGGAGGGAGGGGGCGGGAGGGGGTGGGGTGAGGAGGGGGTTGGTGTTTAAACGGCTGCGATCCCGCCTCCCGCCGCCAGGGGCACCTCCAATTCTAGCCCCGCCCACGTGACACCCGCTCGGGCTCGCGCTTCACACGTCACAACTGCCGAACGCTGGGTGGCAACCGCCGCCGCGCGCAGCAGAACTACATCTCCTGTCAGGCCCCGCGGAGTAAACGACAACTCCCGGCAGGCCTGAGGGGTGGACTACAAATCCCAGCAGGCGTCGCGGGGTTGGGTCTCACTGATCAAATTGTCGTGTCCACCTGGGACAGGAACATTCCAAATCTGTTCCCCTTGGAGTTGCTGATCCTGATCTTCTTCAACAAAAATACAATCAAATCAAAATATCAGGAATCACACAGAGAGGCAATAATCTAACAGAGTTTGGATGCTGAATTGTTGCTGAGTCCATTTAAATATAAATCTGACAAAGCTTAAACTGCAAAAATATATTATTTTATAAACCAGTGTTAAATATAATTTTATAAACTTGTATTTACATAATTTTATGAACCTGTATTGAATATAAAACGATGTTTAAAAACACAATGGTAAAATGCCAGACCTGCTGCAATGTCACAAGAAACAAGTCTGTTTTAAAAAGTGGAAAGTTTTGTGGAGGTTTGAGTAACAGAAATATCCAACCCTGCTTCCAGACACTTTCATCACAGTTAATCATAGGAACCAGGTAAAATCACAGAGTCATTGAGCTTTACAGTGCAGCAAGAGGCCATTCATCCCATCATGGCAATCCTATGAAATGAAATGAAAATGAAAATTGCTTATTGTCACGAGTAGGCTTCAATGAAGTTACTGTGAAAAGCCTTAGGGGAGGGGGAATGGGGGTGAGGGAGGGGGATGGGGAGGGAGGGGGCCTGAATATTCCACATTCCGGCGCCTGTCGGGGGAGGCTGGTACGGGAATCGAGCCGTGCTGCTGACCTGCTTTAAAAGCCAGCGATTTAGCCCAGTGAGCTAAACCAGCCCCTATTATTGTCCTATCTATTCTAACCTCATTTTCCAGCACTTAGAACATAGAACATACAGTGCAGAAGGAGACTATTTGGCCCATGGAATCTGCACCAACCCACTTGAGCTTTTACTTCCACACTATCCCCGTAACCCAATAACCCCTCCTAACCTTTTGGTCACTAAGGGCAATTTATCATGGCCAATCCACCAACCTGCATGTCTGGACTGTGGGAGGAAACTGGAGCACCCGGAGGAAACCCACGCAGACACGGGGAGAACGTGCAGACTCCGCACAGACAGTGACCAAGCGGGGAATTGATCCTGAGACCCTGGCGCTGTGAAGCAACAGTGCTATCCACTTGTGCTGCCATGTTGCCCACAAATCCCAGCCGTGTTATGTTCTGACAGTTCAAGTGCTCTGTATCTTGTAATGATATGTAGAATATCATTTGTGTATGTAACAGAATAACCAAACAGTATATAAACATTAGTGCCTCATGCACAGATTACAATTGTAGCATCTGACCACAGGTGGCGTGTCTGCAGGAGAATGTTACTGGAAGACACCCACATGGGAACCAGGATGTATTCTAGCATCCGACCACAGGTGGCATGGTGACATGAGAACATTACTGGAGAACACCCACATGTGGGAGACACAACCTGCACAGCAAGTATAGTGCAGTCACAGATTGAGCAGCTCCTGAGTCAAGATTAATTAATAATAGTTAATCATAGTTGTTGGTATTTAGTCGTCATATCCAACTGTAATCTTAGTAGACATTATAGAAACCAGTTACTGTTTTAGTTAATTAACAAACAGTTTTGTTCATTTACAAAGCCGTATGTTCTCTGATCACTTCAACTAGAAAGACCTTACCACCTGTGCATGCAGGGAACATTACATATATAAATGCTTCTTAAATGTTGTGAGGGTTCCCACCTTCACCACCCTTTCAGGCAGTGAGTTCCAGACTATTTCTCATTAGATCCTGGACCAGACCATCGCTACAATGGCAGCTTCTCCTTCTGCAATGTTGTATTGTTGAACTATTTTCCCAAAATCTGATCTAGAGCTCACAAAGCTGAACCTTATCAGAATAATGGAAACACATCAGAGTAACTCCAGATTGAGAGAAGTGATAATTCAATAGAGATTGTGGACAATATGTTTATTCAGCTCCATCTTCCACTGTTAGATTTAACATTAAAAACTACTTTGTGGTTTTTCGAAGGTGTGTGTGGTTGGGGGTGGGGGGGGGGGGGGGGGGGGAGAGGGTGGATATAAACCCCGACTGGAATTTGGAGTTATAATTTGTCAATTGAGAGATTACAAGCAGCATTTCCTGAACACTGACTATTCTGGGACGAAGGCACTGCCTGTCTTCCAATGGGATGGTTATTAGAAGCTGCCCTTTCTGCAGAGTTAAACAATGGGGAACATCAATGTTATTACTGATCTGTTCATCAAATAAATTTACGATTAGACCTGAGATAAAAGTGATCTCACCAAGTATTGCTTCATATTTACACAAATTAATTATTTTGACCGAAAACAACAATGCCATTAAAATTACAAATAAAAACAGACATTTCTTGAAAACCTCACAGCATCTGTGGAGAGAGACACAGAATTAACATTTGGAGTCCGGATGATTCTTGTGCTGTATTTTATTCAGTATATTCTATTTTTACCTCAGAGTTCCAGGATTCCCGCAGCATTGAGATTTTATTTAACACTAATCTTGATTAGTGAACAGGACATTTCAGGTACATATCCGAGATTTAGAGAGGGTTACATTTATAGTTCTATCTTTTTGAAAAGGGGAATCCGAGAGTAAATAGGCAGATTCCTGAAGTTGAATTCATGTCATTAGAAATTCAGGAAATTGATCTGAAGAAATTCCTTCTTCTCTATTTGAATGTTAGCAGCATCCAAGTGTTAAACAGACAATTATTTATTTTCCTTTTTGTTACCTTGACAATCGCAATAATGTCAAAATAAGGGGGCTGCTCCATGGACCGAGATCAAAGAACTTTCACAGATATCAATGGAAACTGAATTAACAGTTTGTAGAAAGCTGAGAATCTGAAATAACCTGGAGAGATTCTCAGCTGATCAGCAACAGGTTTCCAGAGGAGGAGAATTATATAAACTGGTCCCTGTTACCAAGTGGGTGTGTGGAATATCAATGTGTGTAAACATCACAATAGCCCTTTGAAGAGTCATGTGAATTATTGCTGATCAGATCCGAAGCAGCAGGAAGTGGGAAAAGGGAATTGCTGGTGGCTCAGTTATCTGGATTTCAAGCAAGAACCTTGTTAAACCTAGACATTGCAACACTGAGCTGTTTTATAATTATAATGCACTCCAATATTGTGCACCATCTTGGTGGATATTGAAACGATGTTTTTGTTTGCTGGATCAGAGAGTTAGGACATCAAGTCAATTGTTCCCGACAGGGTTTAAGGCTGTGTTGTCAGCAGAGACTCACCTCAGGCTGATATGTGGTGTAGGGCTAGGGCTCGATGGGCAGAGAGCAGCAACCAATGAGAGCACTTTATATAAAATTATATTATCCAATTAGAGGTAGTCAATTATTCTCTTCTTCAAGTTTCCGAGATTCCTATAAAACGTGTTGCTGAATGATGCATTCTTCTTGCTGGACAGGGAGTTCAGAGATAATAAATCATCTCCGCTCCCTTGGATTTTATTGGATCAAATAAACTCCATTCAGAATAATCCATCCCTGTGTCCATTATATGAATCATACCTGTGAGGATTTTTGATGGAGTTTCCAGTGATGTTGTAATGAAATTGGGGTTTTAGTTTTGGGATTTCCCTGATTTCAGATTGGATTTGAAAAGCTGACCCAAGTTGTATCAGTGTGAGAATAATAGTTTAATATTCCAGTGAAAATGATGCCTCTCCGAATTAGTCCCTCTGGGAACACTGAAATCCCGGAGAATAATCTGGTTGCTTTGATTTTATTTGTCCCTTTGTTTGTGATAATTTAAACAGCAACATGATTTTTCATGAAGAGAATAACATTGTTTTCAATAGATTGACTACAAACTAACAACAGATGTTGTTTCAGGATCTAACTTATATAACTGAGGAGTAATTATAAAAAGACGATTGTGAGGAAACATTAAATGTTTATTTCTGCTGCAATGCCTGAGGAGATATTGTTTTGCTCACTGATGCTCAGACCTGTTGTTCAGCATCGGATTTACCCGGTGAATTCTGCTGGAGATCTGTCAGATTTCTATTTCCCTGTGAAACGTGTTGATGAGGTGAAAACTATGGGATCTGAAGTAAACATTTTCACTCCATATTCGGTTCCTGAATGTGAACTCTGAGAGTGTGTGGGTTAAACAAAGGGTTGTCTTTGCCCCAAAGGCGCCTGGCTACTTTCACTTCTCATTCAGATGGTTCAGCTTGCTGCTAACGGGAGGAATTCATCACAGCCGAGGAACCAGAGAGGATTAAAGATCTTCACAGGATCGCCTGTCGATCCACTGGAATTTCACCCAGTCAGCTGGGTGGGGCTTACCGGAGGAACCTGTATTGCAGGTACAGGCATACATCCCCCTACTGCAAGTACACATCACTACAGTGGTTATCTCACCACACTGACCAGCTGACCAAAAAAAACATCTTAGTTGGTCATAAAATAATAATTCCTCAAATGTTCTGTGTGAAAAGGAACAAGACACAGACCGCAGAACAAAGGGCCCAGATCTTTAAACTGAAGAGGAGTTTATTTGGTGAGGAGACGGGCTCACTTCTCCGTTCAGTGTGACAGAGTTTGGTTCCATTCGCGGGTCAGTTTGAAAGAAGGAAGTTGCACAGATACTGGAGCCACTTGTTTAGCATGACCAACAAGAGCAGCTGTAGTGATGTGTCCACAAATGTTCCCCAGGCCGTGGAACAAGATCAGTGGTTGGTAAGAAGCGATGTCAACAATCAATAATAGACTGGACAAGCTGATGTGGAGACATGACAGGAAAGTCCAGACTTGGCATCTTGTTCCCGGGCCTCACATTTCCCACTCCAGGATAGTTGAAGCAGGATCCCGGTTCAATGGGGGAAAATGGAAACGGGACAATCGATTTGAAATGTGAATATTCCTGAAGTTGTGGAACAAATTCACTCCAGCAAAATGATCCTTGTTGGAACAATTCATTTTTCCCATAAGTGGTGAAATAGCAATAAGGGAATCTCATCACAAGTTCAGCACCATGTTGTCCCCGAAGGAATCAAACCCCAGTGTCATTATTTCCAGAAAGAGTTTTCTGGAATTGCTGCACTCTGGCCTTTACACAAGTGGAACAGTGACAGGGCGGAGCTCTGAGTTCAAGTAAATAAGTTTCTATTGACATCTGTTCAGATAACAAATATTTTATCCAAATTAGCTGGATTGGAAATTGAAAAGGCGTTTCTTTGTGATATTACCTGCCAGGCATTTTGAGGGAAGTTAATAAAGTCACATCAATTCTGTAACCAGATAACAAATGTATTCGCTTTCCACATTCTGGTGTGTAGATTTCTATTGGATAGCTTGTATTTTCTGTGGAAGAAAGTGTTATATGTGATAAACTGTCGGACAGAATTTGATTATTGCTGAAAAGATTCATATTGTCCAAACTCCTTTTCAGAATTTGCATATTATTGCTGGGAACCTGCTTAATTTATTTAATTAAATTGTTAATTAGAGTCTTGGGGTAGCTGATTATATTCTTTAATTCTTCCCTGAATTTGCGTTGGGAGACTCCATAAATAAAGGTGTTTGTGCAAGAACTCAAAGCCCTCAGCATGTACCCACACTGTTCTGCAATGGTACTGGGGTGGTTGTAATTTAATGTTAAAAACTGAATATCTGTAAATTGCACAAGTATAAAAAATATAAAATTAACCGCCCATAGCAGTAAGAAACAGCCAGAAATTGCGAGGAGTAAAATGATAGATTTCCTTCGGTTCTCCAACTCTTGATCTGAATGGTGATGATTATCAGCATTTTTTCTGAGTCCACTGCGAACTCTATTGGCCAGAATAATATGTCTAATTGTCAGTAAATTGAACAGCAAAATCAGCACAAATGGTGCAAAAGGAGTTAAAATGGTTTCCAACCACAGAAATGCTTTCCATATCGTTAAGGTGTAGAAACTGGATTTCACTTTGCAGGAAAATGGTATATTATCAATCACTTCTCGAGGCTCATATATGAAGGAGATTGGAATATTTTCTAAAACGCACAGCAGACACACCGATGCTGTCACCACATTTGCAGTTTTCTCTGTGCAATATATTCTTTGTAATGACTGGTGGCAAATAGCAATAAAGCGATCAAAAGTGAAAGCTACAGTTAACCAGACAGAGCAATCAATGGAAATAAACATCATGACTTGATTGAAACTGCAAACGGGAGTGTATTTCAGGAATGAATATGAGAAATTTACATCTTTGGTCACATACAAAGTTGTTTCAAATATCAGGACCATGAAATCTGCTACTGCCATTGTCACCAGGTAACAGGTGATGCATTTGGAGAGACCACAATTTCCTCGGATCAGAGTGATGGTTGTCAGTAAATTAGCTGGAAGACACATCAGTAAGTCATTAACTATTCGTCACTTTGAGGATTATCAATGGACAATGTATTTTAAGACATTCCATGAGCATTTTCTTGTCAATCAATCTTGAATTGTTACCCTACCATGGCAGGTACGTTCCGAAATTTAGCAAAGAGATTTTCACAGTATCTACATTGCAGTGTTAACGTAAGCCTACTTGTGACACTAGTAAAGATTATTATTAAGCATATTTCAATATAAAGATGTGCGGTGCTCATGCTGAATTTCAGCGGAGCACTAATTTGGCACAGTTGGGTTTTCACATTGCAGAAGGTGGGGGTGGGGGGAAACCTGCGAACTTCCGGCGACAACGTGATTTTTTTGGGCCAGCAACAGGACAATGAAACTTCACAATAGGCTCGGCTGGTGTTCAGCTCCAATGGAGATGATGGAACTGGAGATCACTCGCAGTGTTACAGGAACTGGAGATCACTCGCAGTGTTACAGGGACTGGAGATCACTCACAGTGTGACAGGGACTGGAGATCACTCGCAGTGTTACAGGGACTGGAGATCACTCGCAGTGTTACAGGAACTGGAGATCACTCGCAGTGTTACAGGGACTGGAGATCACTCGCAGTGTTACAGGAACTGGAGATCACTCGCAGTGTTACAGGGACTGGAGATCACTCACAGTGTTACAGGGACTGGAGATCCCAGTGTTACAGGAACTGGAGATCACTCCCAGCATTACAGGAACTGGAGATCACTCCCAATGTTACAGGAACTGGAGATCACTCACAGTGTTACAGGAACTGCAGATCCCAGTGTTACAGGGACTGGAGATCACTCGCAGTGTTACAGGAACTGGAGATCACTCGCAGTGTTACAGGGACTGGAGATCACTCGCAGTGTTACAGGAACTGGAGATCACTCGCAGTGTTACAGGGACTGGAGATCACTCACAGTGTGACAGGGACTGGAGATCACTCACAGTGTTACAGGAACTGCAGATCCCAGTGTTACAGGAACTGGAGATCACTCCCAGCATTACAGGAACTGGAGATCACTCCCAATGTTACAGGAACTGGAGATCACTCACAGTGTTACAGGAACTGCAGATCCCAGTGTTACAGGGACTGGAGATCACTCGCAGTGTTACAGGAACTGGAGATCACTCGCAGTGTTACAGGGACTGGAGATCACTCACAGTGTTACAGGAACTGCAGATCCCAGTGTTACAGGAACTGCAGATCCCAGTGTTACAGGGACTGCAGATCACTCACAGTGTTACAGGGACTGGAGATCACTTACAGTGTTACAGGAACTGGAGATCACTCGCAGTGTTACAGGGACTGGAGATCACTCGCAGTGTTACAGGAACTGGAGATCACTCGCAGTGTTACAGGGACTGGAGATCACTCGCAGTGTTAGAGGAACTGGAGATCACTCGCAGTGTTACAGGGACTGGAGATCACTCGCAGTGTTAGAGGAACTGGAGATCACTCGCAGTGTTACAGGGACTGGAGATCACTCGCAGTGTTAGAGGAACTGGAGATCACTCGCAGTGTTACAGGGACTGGAGATCACTCGCAGTGTTAGAGGAACTGGAGATCACTCGCAGTGTTACAGGAACTGGAGATCACTCGCAGTGTTACAGGAACTGGAGATCACTCGCAGTGTTACAGGAACTGGAGATCACTCCCAGTGTTACAGGCAGGGACTGGAGATCACTCGCAGTGTTACAGGGACTGGAGATCACTCGCAGCGTTACAGGAACTGCAGATCCCATTGTTACAGGGACTGCAGATCACTCGCAGTGTTACAGGAACTGGAGATCACTCCCAATGTTATAGGGGCTGGAGATCCCAGTGTTACAGGGACTGGAGATCTCAGTGTTACAGAAACTGGGTATCACTCGCAGCGTTACAGGAACTGGAGATCTCAGTGTTACAGGAACTGGAGATCTCAGTGTTACAGAAACTGGGTATCACTCGCAGCGTTACAGGAACTGGAGATCTCAGTGTTACAGGAACTGGAGATCTCAGTGTTACAGAAACTGGGTATCACTCGCAGTGTTACAGGAACTGGAGATCTCAGTGTTACAGGAACTGGAGATCACTCGCAGTGTTACAGGCAGGAACTGGAGATCACTCGCAGTGTTACAGGCAGGGACTGGAGATCACTCAGTTTTACAGGAACTGCAGATCCCATTGTTACAGGGACTGCAGATCACTCGCAGCGTTACAGGGACTGCAGATCCCATTGTTACAGGGACTGCAGATCACTCGCAGTGTTACAGGAACTGGACATCACTCACAGTGTGACAGGAATTGGAGATCCCAGTGCTACAGAGACTGGAGATCACTTGCAGTGTTCCCGGAACTGGAGATCACTGGCAGTACATAGAACATTACAGCACAGTACAGGCCCTTCGGCCCTGGATATTATGCCATCCTGTGAAACCCCTCTTAAGCTCATCTACACTATTCCCTTATCGTCCATATGTCTATCCAATGACCATTTGAATGCCCTTAGTGTTGGCGAGTCCACTACTGTTGCAAGCAGGGCATTCCACGCCCTTACTACTCTCTGAGTAAAGAATCTACCTCTGACATCTGTCCTATATCTATCTCCCCTCAATTTAAACCTATGTCCCCTCGTCCTAGACATTCATTTTCTTTGTTCTTTAGCAGAGGTGGTAGAGGCGGGTACGAAAGCATCATTTAAGATGAATCTAGACAGATATATGAATGGGTGGGGAACAGAGAGAAGTAGACCTTGGAAAATAGGCAACAGGTTTAGATAAAGGATCTGGATCGGCGCAGGCTGGGAGGGCCAAAGGGCCTGTTCCTGTGCTGTAATTTTCTTTGTTCTTTGTATCGCCATCCGAGGAAAAAGGCTCTCACTGTCCACCCTATCTAATACTCTGATCATCTTGTGTGCCTCAATTAAGTCACCTCTTAACCTTCTTCTCTCTAACGAAAACAGCCTTAAGTCCTTCAGCCTTTCCTCATAAGATCTACCCTCTATACCAGACAATATCCTGGTAAATCTCCTCTGCACCCTTTCCAATGCTTCCACATCCTTCCTATAATGTGTTGACCAGAACTGCATGCAATACTCCAAATGCGGCCGCACCAGAGTTTTGTACAACTGCAACATGACCTCATGGCTCCGAAACTTAATTCCTCTACCAATAAAAACTAACATACCGTACGCCTTCTTAACAACCCTCTCAACCTGGGTGGCAACTTTCAGGGATCTATGGACATGGACACCGAGATCTCCCTGCTCATCCACACTACCAAGAATCTTACCATTAGCCCAGTACTCTGTTTTCCTGTTATTCCTTCCAAAATGAATCACCTCACACTTTTCTGCATTAAACTCCATTTGCCACCTGTCAGCCCAGCTCTGCAGCTTATCTATGTCCCTCTGTAACTTGTAACATCCTTCTGCACTGCCCACAACTCCACCGACTTTAGTGTAATCTGCAAATTTACTCATCCATCCTTCTACGCCCTCCTCCAGGTCATTTATAAAAATGACAAACAGCAGTGGCCCCAAAACAGATCCTTGTGGTACACCACTAGTAACTGGACTCCAGTTTGAACATTTCCCATCAACCGCCACCCTTTGTCTTCTTCCAGCTAGCCAATTTCTGATCCAAACTGCTAAATCATCCTGAATCCCATTCCTCCATTTTCTGCAATAGGCTACCACGGGGAACCTTATCAGACGCTTTCCTGAAATCCATATACACCACATCAACTGCTTTACCCTCATCCACCTGTTTGGTCACCTTCTCAAATAATTCAATAAGGTTTGTGAGGCACGACCTACCCTTCACAAAACTATGTTGACTATCTCTAATCAAATTATTCCTTTCCAGATGATTATACATCCTATCTCTTATAAACCTTTCCAAGACTTTTCCCACACCAGAAGTAAGGCTCACTGGTCTATAGTTACCGGGGTTGTCTCTACTCCCCTTCTTGAACAAGGGGACAACATTTGCTATCCTCCAGTCTTCTGGCACTATTCCTGTAGATAAAGATGACTTGAAGGTCAAAGCCAAAGGCTCAGCAATCTCCTCCCTAGCTTCCCAGAGAATCCTAGGAGAAATCCCATCTGGCCCAGGGGACTTATCTATTTTAACACTTTCCAGAATCGCTAACACCTCCTCCTTATGAACTTCAAGCCCTTCTAGTCTAGTAGCCTGCATCTCAGTATTCTCCTTGACAACATTGTCTTTTTCCTGTGTGAATACTGACGAAAAATATTCATTTAGCACCTCTCCTATCTCCTCGGACTCCATGCACAACTTCCCACTGCTGTCCTTGACTGGCCCAACTCTTACCCTAGTCATTCCTTTATTCCTGATATATCTATAGAAAGCTTTAGGGTTATCCTTGATCCTACCTGCAAAAGACTTCCCATGTCCCCTCCTGGCTCGCAGTATTCCAGGAACTGGAGAACACTCGGAGTGTTACAGGGACTGGAGATCACTCACAGTGTTACAGGAACTGGAGATCACTCGCAGTGTTACAGGGACTGGAGATCACTCGCAGTATTCCAGGAACTGGAGATCACTCGCAGTGTTACAGGAACTGGAGATCACTCGCAGTGTTACAGGAACTGGAGATCACTCGCAGTGTTACAGGAACTGGAGATCACTCACAGTGTTACAGGGACTGGAGATCACTCGCAGTGTTACATGGACGGGAGATCCCAGTGCTACAGGAACTGGAGATCCCAGCGTTACAGGAACTGGAGATCCCAGTGTTACAGGAACTGGAGATCACTCACAGTGTTACAGGAACTGGAGATCCCAGTGTTACAGGAACTGGAGATCCCAGTGTTACAGGGACTGGAGATCCCAGTGTTACAGGGACTGGAGATCCCAGTGTTACAGGGACTGGAGATCCCAGTGTTACAGGAACTGGAGATCACTCCCAGTGTTACAGGAACTGGAGATCCCAGTGTTACAGGAACTGGAGATCACTCCCAGTGTTACAGGGACTGGAGATCCCAGTGTTACAGGAACTGGAGATCACTCCCAGTGTTACAGGAACTGGAGATCTCAGTGTTACAGGAACTGGAGATCACTCCGAGTGTTACAGGAACTGGAGATCACTCCGAGTGTTACAGCAACTGGATATCACTCCCAGTGTTACAGGGACTGGAAATCCCAGTGTTACAGGAACTGGAAATCCCAGTGTTACAGTATCTGGAGATTCCAGTGTTACAGGGACTGGAAATCCCAGTATTACAGTATCTGGAGATCCCAGTGTTACAGGGACTGGAAATCCCAGTATTACAGTATCTGGAGATCCCAGTGTTACAGGGACTGGAAATCCCAGTATTACAGTATCTGGAGATCCCAGTGTTACAGGGACTGGAAATCCCAGTGTTACAGGGACTGGAGATCCCAATGTTACAGGGACTGGAGATCACTCCCAGTGTTACAGGGACTGGAGATCACTCCGAGTGTTACAGCAACTGGAGATCACTCACAGTGTTACAGGGACTGGAGATCACTCACAGTGTTACAGGGACTGGAGATCACTCACAGTGTTACAGGAACTGGAGATCCCAGTGTTACAGGAACTGGAGATCACTCAGTGTTACAGGGACTGGAGATCACTCACAGTGTTACAGGAACTGGAGATCACTCCCAGTCTTACAGGAACTGGAGATCCCAGTGTTACAGGAACTGGAGATCACTCACAGTGTTACAGGGACTGGAGATCCCAGTGTTACAGGAACTGGAGATCCCAGTGTTAC